>NC_091314.1:8826298-8861298 GCF_038502225.1 Cherax quadricarinatus | reverse complement strand
GGTGACCATAACACCGAGCACGTCACCGGAGGCACACATCAACCAAATAACTGCTGCAGCATACGGGCGCCTGGCAAACCTGAGAATAGCGTTCCGATACCTTAATAAGGAATCGTTCAAGACACTGTACACTGTGTATGTTAGGCCCATACTGGAGTATGCAGCACCAGTCTGGAACCCACACCTGGTCAAGCACGTCAAGAAGTTAGAGAAAGTACAAAGGTTTGCAACAAGGCTAGTCCCAAAGCTCAGGGGAATGTCGTACGAGGAAAGGTTGAGGGAAATCGGACTGACGACACTGGAGGACAGAAGGGTCAGGGGAGACATGATAACGACATACAAGATACTGCGAGGAATAGACAAGGTGGACAGAAATAGGATGTTCCAGAGAGGGGACACAGAAACAAGGGGTCACAACTGGAAGCTGAAGACTCAGACGAGTCACAGGGACGTTAGGAAGTATTTCTTCAGTCATAGAGTCGTCAGGAAGTGGAATAGCCTAGCAAGTGAAGTAGTGGAGGCGGGAACCATACATAGTTTTAAGAAGAGGTATGACAAAGCTCAGGAAGCAGAGAGGGAGAGGACCCAGTAGCGATCAGTGAAGAGGTGGGGCCAGGAGCTGAGTCTCGACCCCTCCAACCACAATTAGGTGAGTACAACTAGGTGAGTACACAGACACACACACACACACACACACACACACACACACACACACACACACACACACACACTGTTTGTCACTGTTTGCAGATGACGTGAAGTTGATGAGAAGAATTCATTCGATCGAAGACCAGGCAGAACTACAAAGGGATCTGGACAGGCTGCAGACCTGGTCCAGCAATTGGCTCCTGGAGTTCAATCCCACCAAGTGCAAAGTCATGAAGATTGGGGAGGGGCAAAGAAGACCGCAGACGGAGTACAGTCTAGGGGGCCAGAGACTACAAACCTCACTCAAGGAAAAAGATCTTGGGGTGAGTATAACACCAGGCACATCTCCTGAAGCGCACATCAACCAAATAACTGCTGCAGCATATGGGCGCCTAGCAAACCTCAGAACAGTATTCCGACATCTTAATAAGAAGTCGTTCAGGACCCTGTACACCGTGTACGTTAGACCCATATTGGAGTATGCGGCACCAGTTTGGAACCCACACCTAGCCAAGCATGTAAAGAAACTAGAGAAAGTGCAAAGGTTTGCAACAAGACTAGTCCCAGAGCTAAGAGGTATGTCCTACGAGGAGAGGTTAAGGGAAATCAACCTGACGACACTGGAGGACAGGAGAGGTAGGGGGGACATGATAACGACTTACAAAATACTGAGAGGAATTGACAAGGTGGACAAAGACAGGATGTTCCAGAGATGGGACACAGCAACAAGGGGACAGTTGGAAGCTGAAGACACAGATGAATGACAGGGATGTTAGGAAGTATTTCTTCAGCCACAGAGTAGTCAGGAAGTGGAATAGTTTGGGAAAAGATGTAGTGGAGGCAGGATCCATACATAGCTTTAAGCAGAGGTACGATAAAGCTCCTGGTTCAGGGAGAGTGATCTAGTAGCGACCAGTGAAGAGGCGGGGCCAGGAGCTTGGACTCGACCCCTGCAACCTCAACTAGGTGAGTACACACATACGCACACACACACACACACATACACACACACACACACATCCACATACACACACACACACACACACACACACACATACACACATACACACACACATACACACACACACACACACACACACACACACACACACACACACACACACACACACACACACACACACACACACACACACACACACACACACACACACACACACATACACACACACATACACACACACACACACACACACACACACACACACACACACACACACACACACACACACACACACACACACACACACACACACACACACACACACACACACACACACACACACACACACACACACACACACACACACACACACACACACACACACACACACACACACATACACACACACATACACACACACACACACACACACACACACACACACACACAAGACGCAAGAGAAGCAAACTTGTAAATCTGACAAGGGAATTGTATCGAGTAAAACTTAATTACAAGAGTGGTGCGTCTCTCCACGTCCTTGCTCAGCTGATGGTCCCAATCCCTCAGTGGGAGAAGGAGGAAGTACTCTCTCAGTGGGCGGAGGGAGGAAGTACTCCCTCAGTGGGCGGAGGGAGGAAGTACTCTCAGTGGGCGGAGGGAGGAAGTACTCCCTCAGTGGAAGGAGGGAGGAAGTACTCTCAGTTTGACATGGGAGGCAGTACTCCCTCAGTGGGACGTGGGAGGCAGTACTCCCTCAGTGGGACGTGGGAGGCAGTACTCCCTCAGTGGGACGTGGGAGGCAGTACTCCCTCAGTGGGACGTGGGAGGCAGTACTCCCTCAGTGGGACGTGGGAGGCAGTACTCCCTCAGTGGGACGTGGGAGGCAGTACTCCCTCAGTGGGACGTGGGGGGCAGTACTCCCTCAGTGGGACGTGGGGGGCAGTACTCCCTCAGTGGGACGTGGGAGGCAGTACTCCCTCAGTGGGACGTGGGAGGCAGTACTCCCTCAGTGGGACGTGGGGGGCAGTACTCCCTCAGTGGGACGTGGGGGGCAGTACTCCCTCAGTGGGACGTGGGAGGCAGTACTCCCTCAGTGGGAGGTGGGAGGTAGTACTCCCTCAGTGGGACGTGGGGGGCAGTACTCCCTCAGTGGGACGTGGGAGGTAGTACTCCCTCAGTGGGACGTGGGGGGCAGTACTCCCTCAGTGGGACGTGGGAGGCAGTACTCCCTCAGTGGGACGTGGGAGGCAGTACTCCCTCAGTGGGACGTGGGAGGCAGTACTCCCTCAGTGGGATGTGGGAGGCATTACTCCCTCAGTGGGACGTGGGAGGCAGTACTCCCTCAGTGTGACGTGGGAGGCAGTACTCCCTCAGTGGGACGTGGGAGGCAGTACTCCCTCAGTGTGACGTGGGAGGCAGTACTCCCTCAGTGGGGCGTGGGAGGCAGTACTCCCTCAGTGGGGCGTGGGAGGCAGTACTCCCTCAGTGGGACGTGGGAGGCAGTACTCCCTCAGTGCGGCGTGGGAGGCAGTACTCCCTCAGTGGGACGTAGGAGGCAGTACTCCCTCAGTGGGACGTGGGAGGCAGTACTCCCTCAGTGGGACGTGGGAGGCAGTACTCCCTCAGTGGGACGTGGGAGGAAGTACTCCCTCAGTGGGACGTGGGAGGCAGTACTCCCTCAGTGGGACGTGGGAGGCAGTACTCCCTCAGTGGGGCGTGGGAGGCAGTACTCCCTCAGTGGGACGTGGGAGGCAGTACTCCCTCAGTGGGGCGTGGGAGGCAGTACTCCCTCAGTGGGACGTGGGAGGCAGTACTCCCTCAGTGGGACGTGGGAGGCAGTACTCCCTCAGTGGGACGTGGGAGGCAGTACTCCCTCAGTGGGGCGTGGGAGGCAGTACTCCCTCAGTGGGGCGTGGGAGGCAGTACTCCCTCAGTGGGGCGTGGGAGGCAGTACTCCCTCAGTGTGACGTGGGAGGCAGTACTCCCTCAGTGGGACGTGGGGGGCAGTACTCCCTCAGTGTGACGTGGGAGGCAGTACTCCCTCAGTGGGACGTGGGAGGCAGTACTCCCTCAGTGGGGCGTGGGAGGCAGTACTCCCTCAGTGGGATGTGGGAGGCAGTACTCCCTCAGTGGGGCGTGGGAGGCAGTACTCCCTCAGTGTGACGTGGGAGGCAGTACTCCCTCAGTGGGATGTGGGAGGCAGTACTCCCTCAGTGGGGCGTGGGAGGCAGTACTCCCTCAGTGGGGCGTGGGAGGCAGTACTCCCTCAGTGGGACGTGGGAGGCAGTACTCCCTCAGTGGGACGTGGGAGGCAGTACTCCCTCAGTGGGACGTGGGAGGCAGTACTCCCTCAGTGGGACGTGGGAGGCAGTACTCCCTCAGTGGGACGTGGGAGGCAGTACTCCCTCAGTGGGACGTGGGAGGTAGTACTCCCTCAGTGGGACGTGGGAGGCATTACTCCCTCAGTGGGACGTGGGAGGCAGTGCTCCCTCAGTGGGACGTGGGAGGCAGTACTCCCTCAGTGCGGCGTGGGAGGCAGTACTCCCTCAGTGCGGCGTGGGAGGCAGTACTCCCTCAGTGGGGCGTGGGAGGCAGTACTCCCTCAGTGGGGCGTGGGAGGCAGTACTCCCTCAGTGGGGCGTGGGAGGCAGTACTCCCTCAGTGCGGCGTGGGAGGCAGTACTCCCTCAGTGGGGCGTGGGAGGCAGTACTCCCTCAGTGGGGCGTGGGAGGCAGTACTCCCTCAGTGGGACGTGGGAGGCAGTACTCCCTCAGTGGGACGTGGGAGGCAGTACTCCCTCAGTGGGACTTGGGAGGCAGTACTCCCTCAGTGGGACGTGGGAGGCAGTACTCCCTCAGTGCGGCGTGGGAGGCAGTACTCCCTCAGTGGGGCGTGGGAGGCAGTACTCCCTCAGTGGGGCGTGGGAGGGAGTACTCCCTCAGTGGGACGTGGGAGGCAGTACTCCCTCAGTGGGACGTGGGAGGCAGTACTCCCTCAGTGGGGCGTGGGAGGCAGTACTCCCTCAGTGGGACGTGGGAGGCAGTACTCCCTCAGTGGGGCGTGGGAGGCAGTACTCCCTCAGTGGGACGTGGGAGGCAGTACTCCCTCAGTGGGGCGTGGGAGGCAGTACTCCCTCAGTGGGGCGTGGGAGGCAGTACTCCCTCAGTGGGACGTGGGAGGCAGTACTCCCTCAGTGGGACGTGGGAGGCAGTACTCCCTCAGTGGGACGTGGGGGGCAGTACTCCCTCAGTGGGGCGTGGGAGGCAGTACTCCCTCAGTGGGACGTGGGAGGCAGTACTCCCTCAGTGGGGCGTGGGAGGCAGTACTCCCTCAGTGGGACGTGGGAGGCAGTACTCCCTCAGTGGGACGTGGGAGGCAGTACTCCCTCAGTGGGACGTGGGGGGCAGTACTCCCTCAGTGGGGCCTGGGAGGCAGTACTCCCTCAGTGGGACGTGGGAGGCAGTACTCCCTCAGTGGGGCGTGGGAGGCAGTACTCCCTCAGTGGGACGTGGGAGGCAGTACTCCCTCAGTGGGGCGTGGGAGGCAGTACTCCCTCAGTGGGACGTGGGAGGCAGTACTCCCTCAGTGGGACGTGGGAGGCAGTACTCCCTCAGTGGGACGTGGGAGGCAGTACTCCCTCAGTGGGACGTGGGAGGCAGTACTCCCTCAGTGGGGCGTGGGAGGCAGTACTCCCTCAGTGGGACGTGGGAGGCAGTACTCCCTCAGTTGGACGTGGGAGGCAGTACTCCCTCAGTGGGGCGTGGGAGGCAGTACTCCCTCAGTGGGTCGTGGGAGGCAGTACTCCCTCAGTGGGACGTGGGAGGCAGTACTCCCTCAGTGGGACGTGGGAGGCAGTACTCCCTCAGTGGGGCGTGGGAGGCAGTACTCCCTCAGTGGGACGTGGGAGGCAGTACTCCCTCAGTGGGGCGTGGGAGGCAGTACTCCCTCAGTGGGACGTGGGAGGCAGTACTCCCTCAGTGGGGCGTGGGAGGCAGTACTCCCTCAGTGGGACGTGGGAGGCAGTACTCCCTCAGTGGGGCGTGGGAGGCAGTACTCTCTCAGTGGGACGTGGGAGGCAGTACTCCCTCAGTGGGGCGTGGGAGGCAGTACTCTCTCAGTGGGACGTGGGAGGCAGTACTCCCTCAGTGGGACGTGGGAGGCAGTACTCCCTCAGTGGGACGTGGGAGGCAGTACTCCCTCAGTGGGACGTGGGAGGCAGTACTCCCTCAGTGGGACGTGGGAGGCAGTACTCCCTCAGTGGGACGTGGGAGGCAGTACTCCCTCAGTGGGACGTGGGAGGCAGTACTCCCTCAGTGGGGCGTGGGAGGCAGTACTCCCTCAGTGGGACGTGGGAGGCAGTACTCCCTCAGTGGGACGTGGGAGGCAGTACTCCCTCAGTGGGGCGTGGGAGGCAGTACTCTCTCAATGGGACGTGGGGGGCAGTACTCCCTCAGTGGGACGTGGGAGGCAGTACTCTCTCAGTGGGACGTGGGAGGCAGTACTCCCTCAGTGGGACGTGGGAGGCAGTACTCTCTCAGTGGGACGTGGGAGGCAGTACTCCCTCAGTGGGACGTGGGAGGCAGTACTCCCTCAGTGGGGCGTGGGAGGCAGTACTCCCTCAGTGGGACGTGGGAGGCAGTACTCCCTCAGTGGGACGTGGGAGGCAGTACTCCCTCAGTGGGACGTGGGAGGCAGTACTCCCTCAGTGGGGCGTGGGAGGCAGTACTCCCTCAGTGGGACGTGGGAGGCAGTACTCCCTCAGTGGGACGTGGGAGGCAGTACTCCCTCAGTGGGGCGTGGGAGGCAGTACTCCCTCAGTGGGGCGTGGGAGGCAGTACTCCCTCAGTGGGACGTGGGAGGCAGTACTCCCTCAGTGGGGCGTGGGAGGCAGTACTCCCTCAGTGGGACGTGGGAGGCAGTACTCCCTGAAGGGAAGTACATTAATCCATCACTGGGAACTTCCTTGGAAGTAATTCAATATTTATGTTCTTATTACACAAATGTTTGTTATTCAGACAATCATTAGTTGTAATTATTAAAAGTTAGAAGCAGTTACAATAGTGTGTGTGTGTGTGTGTGTGTGTGTGTGTGTGTGTGTGTGTGTGTGTGTGTGTGTGTGTGTGTGTGTGTGTGTGTGTGTGTGTGTGTATGTGTGTGTGTGTGTGTGTGTGTGTGTGTGTGTGTGTGTGTGTGTGTGTGTGTGTGTGTGTGTGTGTGTGTGTGTGTACTCACATATTTGTACTCACCTATTTGTGGTTGCAGGGGTCGAGTCACAGTATACAGAGTCTTAAACGAATACTTACTGAGGTATCGGAACGCTATCCGTAGGTTTGTCAGGCGCCCGTATGCTGCAGCAGTTATCTGATTGATGTGCGCCTCAGGAGATATGCTCGGTGTTATGCTCACCCCCAGATCTTTTTCCTTGAGTGAGGTTTGCAGTCTTTGGCCATCTAAACTATATTGTGTCTGCGGTCTTCTTTGCCCTTCCCCAATCTTCATGACTTTGCATTTGGCAGGGTTAAATTCAAGGAGCTAGTTGCTGGACCAGGCTTGTAGCCTGTCCAGGTCTCTTTGTAGTCCTGCCTGATCCTCATCCGATTTGATTCTTCTCATTAACTTCGCATCATCTGCAAACAAGGACACTTCTGAGTCTATCCCTTCCGTTATGTCGTTCACATATACCAAGAACAGCACAGGTCCTAGGACTGACCCCTGTGGAACCCCGCTTGTCACAGGAGCCCACTCTGACACCTCGTCGCGTACCATGACTCGTTGTTACCTCCCTGTCAGGTATTCTCTGATCCATTGCAGTGCCTTTCCTGTTATGTGTGCCTGATCCTCTAGCTTTTGCAGTAACCTCTTGTGAGGAACTGTGTCGAAGGCCTTCTCGCAGTCCAAAAATATGCAGTCGATCCACCCCTCTCTCTCTTGTCTTACCTCTGTCACCTTGTCATAAAACTCTAGTAGGTTTGTGACACAGGATTTTCCTTCCCTGAAACCGTGCTGGTTGTCAGTTATACACTTGTTTCTTTCCAGGTGCCCCACCACTCTCCTCCTGATGATCTTCTCCATGACCTTGCATACTATACACGTTAGTGATACAGGTCTGTAGTTTAGTGCCTCATGTCTGTCTCCCTTTTTAAAAATTGGGACTACATTTGCCATTTTCCATACCTCAGGGAGTTGCCCAGTTTCAAATGATGTGTTGAAGATCTTTGTTAATGGCTCACACAATATCTCTGCTCCCTCTTTAAGGACCCATGGAGAGATGTTGTCTGGTCGCACCGCCTTTGAGGTGTCAAGTTCGCATAGCAGCTTCTTCACCTCCTCCTTGGTTATATGTACCTCATCCAGCACTTGCTGGTGTGCCCCCCCTGTTCTGATTTCCTGGAGTCCTACTGCTTTCCACTGTAAATACCTCTTTAAATCTTGTGTTGAGCTCCTGACATACCTCTCGGTCGTTTCTTGTGAATTCCCCATCACCCTTCCTCAGTCTGATTACCTGGTCCTTGACTGTTGTTTTCCTCCTGATGTGGCTGTACAACAGCTTCGGGTCAGTCTTTACTTTTGATGCTATGTCATTTTCATATTGTCTCTGAGCCTCCCTTCTTATCTGTGCATATTCGTTTCTGGCTCTTCGGCTGATTTCTTTATTTTCCTGAGTTCTCTGTCTTCTGTACCTTTTCCATTCTCTAGTACACCTAGTTTTTGCCTCCCTACACCTTTGGGTGAACCAAGGACTCTTTCTGTTCTTCCCATTATTTCTGTTTCCCTTGGGAACAAACCTCTCCTCTGCCTCCTTGCATTTTGTTGCTACATAGTCCATCATTTCTTGTAGTGGTTTTCCTGTCAGTTCCCTCTCCCACTGAATGTCTTGAAGGAAGTTCCTCATGCCTGAGTAGTTCCCCCTTTTGTAGTTTGGTTTTTCCCAGCCTATTCCTGCTACTCTCTCCACTTGGAGCTCAACTATGTAGTCGAAGCACAGAACCACATGATCACTAGCTCCCAGGGGCCTTTCATACATGATACCCTCGATGTCCGAACTACTCATGGTGAATACAAGGTCCAGCCTTGCTGGTTCATCCTCTCCTCTCTCTCTGGTAGTGTCTCTAACATGTTGATGCATGAGGTTTTCCAGTACCACATCCATCATCTTGGCTCTCCATGTTTCGGGACTCCCATGGGGCTCCAGGTTTTCCCAGTCAATCTCCTTGTGATTGAAATCACCCATAACTAGTAACTTTGCTCCCCCCATGTGTGCTCTCCTGGCCACCTCGGCTAGTGTGTCGATCATTGCTCTGTTGCTCTCATCGTATTCTTCTCTTGGCCTCCTGCAGTTCTGTGGTGGGTTGTACATTACTGCAATTATCACCTTATGTCCCTCAGACTGGATTGTTCCTACTAAGTAGTCCCTTTCGCCCATGTCATCCATCCCTTCCATTTTCTCAAAATCCCACTGGTTTTTAATGAGTAGTGCAACTCCTCCTCCCCCTCTCCTCCCTCTGTCTTTCCTGAGGATTTGGTATCCGGATGGAAAGATTGAATCTGTTATTATTCTGGTGAGTTTTGTTTCTGTAAGTGCTATTATGTCTGGGGATGTCTCTTTGATTCTTTCGTGCCACTCCTCATACTTGTTTGTTATTCCATCTGCATTTGTATACCACACCTTCAACTTTTCTAAGACTGTGGTCTGGGAGGTATATTGGGGTTGGGGAAGTGGGAGACCTGGTAAGGAACTATGGGTTGTTGCTGTGGGGGTGGAGTTTGTAATGTAGTGGGTGGGGGCATTGGATGTGGCATGGGTGTTTTGATTTAGAGTGTTTGGTTGCACTGGGGTTGACCTGGTTGGGAGGCTTCTATAGGAAGTTGTGAGGGAGGCTGTATTTGATCTTCTTCCTGGGTCTGGGATCTCCTGTCTGTCTTCTCCATCCCCTCTCTTTCCTCCTTTCGCCGTTGTACCATCTCTCTCAGTTTCTGCCTTTCTTCTTTTGTTCTGTCGCGGTCGAGATACACCTTCCTGTATGCCGGCATGTCCCTTAATCGTGCTTTCTCCTGCAGGATCCTGGTCCAAGTCGCTTCTGCCTTGAAGGTCACTTTCACTGGCCGGGTTCTTTTTTTTACAAACCCCCCTATTCTCCGAAAATTTTCTAGCTGGGTCATGTCGTCTTCTCCTATTGCTTTCATGATGCTTTCAATTGCTTTTTTTTCCCCTTGTTTTCTTGCTTCATATGTTTCCCCTTCAACTTCCTGGAGCCCATACACAAAGACTGACCTCACCCTTTCATTCTCCCACTGCGTATCCCTGTGTATCCCCTCATTTAATTTGGTTTCCTCCATTGCAGCTTTCCTTTCTTCAGTTTCACTGGCTAATGTACTTGGGCTCAGTGGCCTGTCATTTTCCCTTCTCGGCTTTCCTTGGGCTCTGATGTTGTCTGTTAGGGCCTCCACATAAAGCTTAGCTCTTTCATTTACTACAGTTTCCTCTGATAGAGCTTCTACATGCAGTTGTGCCCCTTCTTTCCCTACAGTCCCCTTATTTGTGGCTGAGGTAGCAGTGTCTGTTGTCAATCCCAAAATGTTCTTTAGTTCTTTAGGCTGTTTCATATTTTTCAGTTCCTCTTCTAAACTCTGTATCCTGGCCTCTGCTGCTTTGACATGCACCTCCCACTATCTGCTTTCCATATCTATCCTCTCTTCCATTCTCATGCTAAGTTCTTCTAGTTTCTTTTCCCATTCATGATCTCTTTTTGTGAGCTCTGCTGCCCAATCTTCCTTTGCAGCTTCCTCCTCATGTCCCTTGGTGTGTGTGTGTGAGTGTGCGTGTGTGTGTGTGCTTATGTGTGTGTGTGTGTGTGTGTGTGTGTGTGTGTGTGTGTGTGTGTGTGTGTGTGTGTGTGTGTGTGTGTGTGTGTGTGTGTGTGTGTGTGTGTGTGTGTGTGTGTGTGTGTGTGTGTGTGTGTGTGTGAGTGTGTGTGTGCGTGTGTGTGTGTGTGTGTGAGTGTGTGTGTGTGTGTGTGTGTGTGTGTGTGTGTGTGTGTGTGAGTGAGTGAGTGTGTGTGTGTGTGTGTGTGTGTGTGTGTGTGAGTGAGTGTGTGTGTGCGTGTGTGTGCGTGTGTGTGTGTGTGTGTGTGTGTGTGTGTGTGTGCGTGTGTGTGTGTGTGTGTGTGTGTGTGTGTGCGTGTGTGCGTGTGTGTGTGTGTGTGTGCGTGTGTGTGTGTGTGTGTGTGTGTGTGTGTGTGTGTGCGTGTGTGTGTGTGTGTGTGTGTGTGTGTGTGTGTGTGTGTGTGTGTGTGTGTGCGTGTGTGTGTGTGTGTGTGTGTGTGTGTGTGCGTGTGTGCGTGTGTGTGTGTGTGTGTGCGTGTGTGTGTGTGTGTGTGTGTGTGTGTGTGTGTGTGTGTGTGTGTGTGTGTGTGTGTGTGTGTGTGTGTGTGTGTGTGTGTGTGTGTGTGTGTGTGTGTGTGTGTGTGTGCGTGCGTGCGCGTGCGTGCATGCTTATGGTGTCCATTCAGTATTTTTTTCATTATACACATATTTTTTTAAATTTCCAGTGGATGCTGTGTCTATTTCTTCCTCTTTTATTTCCTTCCATTCGTCTTTCTCTCATTTGTAAAGAACATTTTTCTTGGAGTCTTTCGGCTTACCCTTCCTCTCAATTTACAACCGTCGCCTCTTGTGCCTCTTGTGGCTACCAAGAAGTCTTCTTTATCTGTTCCTTCATGTGTTTTTATAACGTCATTTTTCCACTAGTAACTACCGTGTCCATAATTACTATCGCATTTGCTTTGTCAGTTTCGTAAGGTGAAGCCTGGGATCTTTCCTTAATTCATGGTATAACTTAACAAAAGTTTGAGGACAGTTGTGTTGCAGAGGTCTGAGTCAAGTTCAGACCTCTGCAACCGTACTGTGGTTTGTTTGTAATCGTGTCTTACGATCTCGTGAGTTAGGTGCAGCTTGCATGGAAGTTCCTTCTCCTCCCGATTACTGCATGAGTTGTGACGTGAGGTGACTGGTTGTGTTGGTTCAGTGATGTCTGTTGTTACTTCAGTTGCTTCTGGGAATCAACGTCATATACATTCTCTTGAAACCTTTGGTGCTGTCCCATCTGGTCCTATTGTTTTTTTCCCCGCTGCTCAGTAACCAGAACTAATTTCTTTACTTCCTCCTTAAGTATCTCAGGCTCCTCCATCTCAGCTATCTCTTTGGATTTAAATCCTTTGCATTCAGAGTATCGTATTTATAGACACTGGATGTTAAGAATATAAGTTGCGATAACGTGGCTGCAACAAATCACAATATACTCACACTAAGGAAGAGAAAGTTAACACGTCGTCTTAACTTTCTCTTTGTGACACAAACTTTCTATTTAATACCTCACACATTTCCTCCCTTACTTCAGTGAATTAGTTCTTGCCTTATATGTTTTTTCATTGTCTTCAGCATTTAATTTACTTTTAATAAACGTGAAGGAAAACATTTCACATTACCTTGCTCTTATTAACCATTTCTTTGCCTAAGTTTCTTCCTCTCCTTACATTTGTATATTCATTTCTGGTATATATGGATCGCAGGTAGTTTCTTGACAGACCTGTTTCCTATATTAGTTCTAAGTCCTTTGTGTTTCATAGATCGCCAGCACCTTCCATTACGCTGTTCTTTCTCACACAGTAGAGTCGAGGTTCGAACCTAGGGCAGTGCAGTTTTAAAACTAACATGCCAGTGTGCTAACTAGCGTAGAGTACTATGGTGGCCAGCATGATATAGTGGATAACGCACTGGCCTGCAAGTTTCAGAACTGATTTGCCATGGGTTTGAACCACCATTCTTCACTGTCATTTTTTTTTTTTTTGGGGGGGGGGGGGACTGTTTGATTCCATTCCGTGTGATAACTGGAGAATGCCTTTCTGGTCAGCTGCAACCTTGAACACCGGTGTGTTTTCTCTCAAAGACTCCCATTAGTTCACGTTGTGTAATTTTTTAGTTACCAACTTTATTGAACGAATTGATTTTCGTGCAGCAACTGGAGAATGCCTCTTCTAACTAGCTTAAAATCTCTTAAATGCTTGTGTATCTTACTTAAAGAAAGATTTTATATGATTATAGGCTGCCTAGGTAGTAGGTACCATTTGTCATACTGAAAAAAATTGGGAAAATTTAAATACTCGTTTTCATGCAATAATTTGTGAATGTCTCATTCGCTAGGCTTCAAAACCTTCAACGCCGATAAATTGAGAATGCAACTTATGATATGCTTCAACTTTAAAGTATTGGTGTATTTTGGGATCTTGGCCTCAGTGAGATAACCAGATTATTATTATAATTGCAAAGAAGCGCTAAACCACAAGGGTTATGCGATAACCAGAGAATGCATCTTCCGGTTGACTTTAAGTTTTCAGTGCTGATGTATATTAGTTAATGGAGTCTGAATCGGGTTTTAGATCTCTAGATGTCAACTTGTTACATTTTACTGAAAATATTAGATATTTGTTTCCATGCGATATTTTGTGAATGTCTGTTCTGACTGGCTTCAAATCATCACATTTAATAATGGCGGCATTAAAAACTTATTCCGCTCTCTATACTATTCCTTTTGCGTTTATTGAGGGAATACTATTCTTGGATCATTTACGTAAAGTGGCAGAGATTATGGGATACGGGGATACCTTTCTCGGATCATTAAGGTAAAGCCGGCAGAACTTATGAGATACGGGGATACCTCTCTCGTATCATTTTTGTAAAGGGGGCTAAGCTTATGTAATACGAGGCTACCTTTCTCGGATCATTTAGGTAAAGCGGGCAGAACTCATGAAATACGGGGATACCTGTCTCGGATCACGCAGCGACTGAGCGCATCATGTTTTGAGCACAGTGAGAGTATTATCACTAGAACGCCACTAATATACCTGGTTGGGTGGGTGATATAATGAAACTTGTTAGCAAATCAGAACTGGTAAGACTACGTTTCGCTCAAGAATTAATGAAGCTCTGAGCGAAACGTCCAAATACGGACGGGGGAGGGGGAGGGAAGGGGGTCGAGACTCTTGCAATTCTTTTTTTTTATCATATCGTTACATATACTTTTGTGTGAATTTTGAGTTTATTTTCTCCTTAGTGTTTAAAACATGTTCGGAAATTTAGAATAAAAATGTCTCATACAGCGAAATGAGTTTTTTTTTATGACACGGGAGGAAGCAAGGAGTACATCTTTGAAGAAAGTGGAATAAGGGTAAGAGAGGAAGAAAGTGGAATAAGGGTAAGAGAGGAAGGGAAACAGAAGGAAGAAAAAGATAGACTTCAAAAGCCTGGGTGCTAGGCTTTCGGCTTTGCATATTCGTAAGTTAATTACGCTTGTTTAGGAGTACCTGGAGTAGAACCACCCTAATGATAGTAATATTCAAGCTAGTAATGATAATATTAATAGTAATCTTACTGATAATGTAATTATTACTACCAAGGGGGTAATTCGTCTGTATATAGAGTAAATTAAACAGATATTCTCCAGCTTAAAGGTTTGCCGTGGCTGCCACAGATTCCACACTCACTCAGCGTTAAACTAAATGCACTGTAAAGACTCCGGTTTGCTTGCCTCAAATACCAGTCACTGCAGGGGAAAATAAACACAGGGATTTCCTGTAATTGCCAACTCTTTTTTTTTCCTGCTGAAGATAGAGGGGAAGGAGCCTCTCTTAATCCCCTGCTGGCTGAAATTGCGTATTGCAGATGAGAACAGACAAAAGTTACAGAATCGCCTTTTACTGGCTAACCTTTCTCTGTTTAGAACTTAAGTCATGACTTGTGTTAGAGTTGTAGAGCTCCCAGGTGTTGTCATTGAGGCGAGAACTTGGGTAGTTCTAAATATAGGTTGGACGCTACGTGAAGTGGGTGTGGTTGAGTGTGAGCTGGACTTGCCTAGCATGGGCCAGTAGGCTTGCTGCAGTGTTCTTTCATTCTTATTTTCTTGTGTTTTTAAAGCTCTACACAGAGCGAAACGCTGTCTCGATAAAAGCTAGTTTTACAACTTGTGTCTTCATCTTCAATCCATTCTTTTTCCATTAGCAGTTGGTTAATAGAGCTATTTCACTTGACTTGGAAAGATGGACTGGGCTAAAAAGTATTTTGCTCGACCTAGAGGCTAGATTACCTTAATTATAGGACCTAAATTGGATGCAGAAACTCAGAAATGACAAACAACTGACTTTGGAGTAATGGATGTCAGAAATTGTGTATGAAGTTTACAGGAAGAGTCCTGAATTATTACACACACGTGATTTGGGGAGGACACAACTGAAACAGACATAACACACCAAACCATACCACGGGTGGGGTTTGAACCCGCGGCCAGAGAGTCTCAAAACTCCAGACCGTCGCGTTAGCCACTGGGCCAGCTAGCTTCAATAAGATTCATCCAACTAGGTATATTTCTACACCATAGGAAGGTTAGCATAAGCTAACATAACACTTATTGATATTAGTTGTACCTATGAGATGGGTAGGATTTTAGGGGCACTGAGTGGCAACAGTAACCCTCCTTAAGTAAGTAAGTAAGTTTATTCAGGTATACACAAATACAGTTACATAGAATTATCATACATAGCAGCATATGTGTAGAGAACCTAGGATAACCCAAAAAAGTCAGAGTGACTTATTTCCATTGGGGTCCTTTAATTTCCATTGGGGTCCTTTGATACCCACCCACTCATTCAACATTCACATAAGCTGGACCTTTAAATAGTTATGAATTATTTAAACCGGTAACAATGGTAAATTATGTCTGTGGACTGAATATG
Organism: Cherax quadricarinatus; assembly: GCF_038502225.1. Lineage (NCBI taxonomy): Eukaryota > Metazoa > Arthropoda > Malacostraca > Decapoda > Parastacidae > Cherax > Cherax quadricarinatus. The sequence continues at coordinate 8,845,905 of NC_091314.1, read as the reverse complement.
GATTATTAATGACCTGACTTTGCTAATTAGTGGTTTGGTCCACAAAATATACACATTTATAGAAGAATGCATATAGAAAATGTGAAAATATTACATATATATCAGTTTTATATTGCATAATAAGTGCATCATTATATATACAAAATTTGATGAACACGTACCCAAATATTACTTGGGTCCCACATCCTAACTCTTCCCTAACTAGAGCTTGACCAATATTGCTCATATATATGTGTGTTACCTTACCAGACGATGCATCGTCTCTTTATATTATATTGTAGTTGAGTCACTCTTAAATTTCACAATTACAGGAACCCGTGACGTTTACTTATGTCATAGTCCTCCATTCATGCCGATACATTCCTTATCGGGCGTGATTAACCTGGATTTTTTCTCTGTTACATTCTCCAGTTGTTTTATACTACGCCATATTTCGACGCACTTCCCCCCCCCCCAACCTGTGTGTTGAGTCTCTCATGGATAGATTTTTTTCCAAAAGTCACACCAACAATACATTTTTTAAACAATATTACATTGTTCCATATTTACACACTAAATTCAGGGAAAAAAAAATGTCCACAATGGACTTGATTTTGCGTATCCTTCACAGGTGAGTTCCTAGGTGCGCCTTCCCGTGAATATTATTTTAATTGTTGGTATCAGCTAGCATGCGAGTCAGTATCACTGTTCTGTTTTAAAACATGACTTAGGTCAGAGGCAATATATTGCACCGTTACTGAGGTCAGATATATGTAATTAGGAATGGAAAGAGAGAAAAAAAATGGTGCTTAGCAAAAATTCCTACTTCTGGTGACTGGCTGCGAGCTTCACACAAATAAACAATACATAAAATACCATGAGTTATTACAGATAAATGAAGAAGAAACTGTTTAGTCAGATCTAGGAGTAGACATTAGTGTTTATTTCTTCTTTTCTTCCATAATGAAGCAACTGAAACTTGTCTTCGTCGTTGTTGTCTGAAGTTTACTGGAAGACTTGATTTATATTCTCTTGAAGGTTCGCTGTGTCTTCCAATACATAGTTGCTCATAAATGTCTTAAAAATTATTTTTTAAAGTCTACGGCAAACGTCCGATGTTTTTAAACTAGGTTTTTAAAAATTTACTGGCCTCTATATTAAATTATTCTACATTTGCTTAAAATATAAAAGCACTTCAGTTTTTAACTTCTGTCTTCAGATTTAATCAAGTAATGTCAGTTCATAGTATTAATATATATGTATTTCAGAGTTATGATTTAAGTATCAGGAAAGTGGTAAATAATAAACATATCTTATATCCCCGTGAAACCCTAAACAGTTAAACAGTAACATGTACTGTAGTGGTAATAACACATATATTAAGACAAGTGTTATTACCACTACAGTACATATTACTAGTCAGGTCTCAGTTACACTTACTGTCACTGTTCACCTGGAATATTATAGTACGCATCAGTGTGTAACAATATATAGCGACATAAGTACAATTCCAGAGTCATGAAAGGGAATTTATTAAAATATCTTGAATATTGTGCGAGTGTTGTGTAAGTAGTGTCTAAAGATATTTCTGGTGGATATTTACCCTCGTCGTGAGGTAAAGTTAAATAAAGCAAGGAAAACTGGAAGGCAGCTGGGTTTACTTTAGAAGGTTTAGTTAAGCTTACCTGCTACCCAGGAGTAAAACGTTATAAAGAAAATATCACAGGCTTATTTTGTCCAACATAACTACATATGTGTTGTTAGGTAAGACACATATGCAACAGTTAGGTATCTTTATTTCGAAACGTTTCGCCTACACAGTAGGCTTCTTCAGTCGAGTACAGAAAAGTTGATAGAAGCAGAAGAGACTTGAAGACGATGTAATCAGTCCATCACCCTTAAAGTTTTGAGGTGGTCAGTCCTTCAGTCTGGAGAAGAGCATTGTTCCAAAGTTTGAAACAATATGGAGTTGAAGTGACAGGATGGAGCCTTATATAGCGCCAGGAGGTGAGACAGGTCACTAGTAGAACGCAGATGTTGGGAGGTCAGGTCCCTCTCAAATGCAGCCGCTCTCACTAGTAGAGGTAGTCGAAGTTGATTCCAGGTCTGTACCAAGATACCCTTGTGTTGCAGTGTCTGACAGATTGAACGTTTCGAAATAAAGATACCTAACTGTTGCATATGTGTCTTACCTAACAATCTGTCGGTATTTTATACCATTTTAATGTTCATAACTACATATATTTAAAATGAATATACCCTTGGTTTTCTCTCCTTGCATATGCAACTGTATCTGACCAGTGAATATATATACGCTAGACTTTCTCCCCCTGTCATCTGTATCTTTAAATATAGGTTGAACAATCACATGAGCGAGTGCGAGTTAGACCTGCCTAGCACGGTCCACTAGACATGATGCAGGATTCCTTCCTTGTGTGAATATAGATAGGGTTTCTTGTTTAGCCTATGTAATTATCTAAACAGTGAATAAACGCTAGGCTTTCTTGTCTAGGGTCTGTAACTGTCTAAAATGAATATTCACTAGTCTTTCTTGTGTACCATTTGTGTAACTCATTTTTAACCGTGTATATAAGCTAGGCTTTGCCTATCGTCTGTGTAACCATACCTAAGCAGTACATAAATGCTTTATTGTCTAGCCTCTTGGTAAGCACTTTCAAGCTTCCTTCTTAGTGTTAGGAAACTAAATTTTCATGCTTGTCACAACTGTTAATAAGCTGGTTACTTTGTTAGTATGATAGACTTTTACCCTTTTGGTGTGTCAGTTCATTGTAGACTTGCTAGTTAGCTTAATCTATACTCAAAGTTTTAACATATTCATGGTGAAACTTAGATTACGTTGACTCTTCATTTCAATGGCCTGCTGCCAACAGTAATGAGAAAATAATAAGTTAAAGAACAAGATTTTATTTGGACTACGTTTCACTCTGTCGAGTTAAACGTTGTCTCAATTAAAGGTTGTTTGACGACGTGTCATTGCTTTACGTCGAGTCTTTAGCAGGAAATGTGAAGCAGAATTTATATCCTCATTCTTACCTTAATTTTATGCATACTAAAAGAACTGTTAGCCTTTGTGTGGGATTTCTGTCTTGCTGGATGTAACATGTAAGGACCCTTCCAAGGTGGGTGAGGGAACCTTGATACTGGCGAGAGGCTCTTGTTCTAATGAATTAGTTACCCTATCATTTGGAGAACTCAGTAACGTAAATGCAGCAATAAGAAAATGACAGGGTAAATTACGAGAACTTTCAAAACAGGAAAAACAACTACTCCGGTAATGGTAATTTTCCAACCAATAATGTTCTCACGACTTGAACATTGTTCTGTGCTCATTACCTTTCAAGGCAGGAGAGATAGCAGAGCTGGAAAATATACGGAGGCCGTATACTGCCCGCACAGAAGCAATAAATATCTGAACTGCTGGGAATGCCTCAAAGCACTTGATTTGTTCTCTCTTGAACAGAGAATACAGAAATTCTTGATAGTATTAAATGTGTGTGGAACATACTCAAGAGTCTTTATGCTAACTTACGTACTGTTATGGAAACTTAATGGGGTGAAATATATGGGAGAAAATGTAGAATAAACCCATCGAGGAGCAGGGGCTTTGGCCATGAGCGCAATTAATAATCATAATATCTATTTACTACAAGTACATATACATGGTATACAGGCCTAGCTGACATCAATGACATACTACTATATAGAAAGCCCCTTGTTATAAGAACATAAGAAAGGAGGATCACTGCAGCAGGCCTGTTGGCCCATACTAGGCAGGTCCTTTACAATCCATCCCACTAACAAAACATTTGCCGAACCCAATTTTCAATGCTACCCAAGAAATAATCTCTGATAATTCTATCCACTCATTTGCAAGTCCCAATCAAATCCAACCCCTCTCACTCATATATTTATCCAGCCTAAATTTGAAACTACCCAAAGTCCTAGCCTCAATAACCCAACTAGGCAGACTGTTCCACTCATCAACTACCCTATTTCCAAACCAATACTTTCCTGTGTGAGGAAATGGTATGGTGATACCGACAAGATGTGGAAAAAGACACTTATGTACAGTTCACGACATTTATGAAAGGAAACGTTTCGCCACGTGATTAAAGAAGACGACTTAAGACGGAGAAAATGCATTGAAGCTGCACTAATCACTGTCAGTAACACTATAAAGCAAAAATCCGGTAGTTACAGTATTTCAGAATTACGAATCAAGAGGATATTACCCATCCTGGGAACTGCTGTTACATGATGTCAGCAGGTCCCATTCTAGCCTCACCTCCTTAGTTCCACTACTACTACTACTACTACCACCTCTACCCACGCGCCACTTCACCTGACTCCTGCCACTATATGTATGCGTTTTCTTAGTTTTCTCTGCATTAGGACTGAAGAAGCCACTCGTGGCGAAACGTTTCCTTTAATAAATGTCCTGAACTGTACATAAGTGTCTTTTTCCACACTTTCCTATGTCCTTTCTAAATCTAAACTTGTCTAATTTAAATCCATTACTGCGGGTTCTCTCTTGGAGAGACATCCTAAAGACCTTATTAATATCCCCTTTATTAATACCCATCTTCCACTTATACACTTCGATCATGTCTCCCCTCATTCCTCTTCTAACAAGTGAATGTAATTTGCATTTCGGGCAAATTAGATCAGTTTTATCCCAGGATGTGACCCACACCAGTCGACTAACTCCCAGGTACCCATTTTAAACTGATGGGTGAACAGGGATAGTAGGTGTCTTATGGAAACATGTCCCTAATGTTTTTCAGCCGTACAGGAGGAGATTCAAATCCCGGACTTCAGTGTGTGAGCTGAGTGCGCTAGAAATCGAACTACGGGACAATATACTGTATCAACATTTTTGGTCCGTGTAGCATGCAAATAGTATGTTGCAATTTATTCGGCGTATGTCACACTCCCATATAGGCTGCCTCTCAACCAACGAACCGGGTGCTAAGGGTTTAACGATCTTTAGGGTACCCATCGTTAAATCAATACCTTGGTTCATTGACCAATCACAGACAAGCCCGCCAAAGCTGAAGCAATGTGGTTCACTTGCAGTAAGCATTGGCAGACTTGCCTAACTGCTGGTTGAGTACGGTGCACTCCCTCTGGCTTCTGCTTTGCCATCTGTCACCGTGGTGTACACTTATTATTCTATCTATGCATAGTGTACATATCTGTATATAGTGGGTGAAGGCAAAATATACATTATAGTCTACTGCTAAGTTTTGTTTGCTCCAATTCCCATTACGACCAGGTCTCACAGGCCATTCTTTACCTGTGCTCGTAATAGTCCGAGACTCTTCACCCTACTGCCAGCAGTTATCAGAAATACTGCCGCAACGAAGACAGAAGTTAAGAATAACAATAAGAACAAATGAGTATAACAAATGAGTATAACAATTGAGTGTACATTCCAAAAAACCCTAGTTTCCAAGAATCTGGACGACTTTCTCCTATAAGTGCCGGATCAACCGGGCTGTGTGGATTTGCGGGCCGCTAGCATAAACTTTCTTGAAGATTAAGACACATGTGCAACAGTTGGGGTATCTTTATTGATGAAACGTTTCGTCCACACAGCAGGCTTCTTCAGTCAAATATAGAGGGAGCAGGTGTAGTAGTGAATTAAAGATGATGTAATCAGTCCATCAACTTTGGAGAAAAAGCATTTGAGGTGGTCAGTCCCTCATCCTGGAGAAGAGTTCAGCTCCATGGTCTGGAACGACATCGTCAGCTAGAAAACCTAAACCTCAGACCGGGCTACATGGGTAAAAGAGCCATCGAAAGTTTCCTCAGATCAGTCCAGATTATGTCTCATTCCCCAGGTTTTATGTGACACATGCTTTGCGTTTCTAGGTGAATATACTAATAGTGTACCGCAGAGATGTAACATAATACAGCTGGTAGAAGTGAGTAGGCAAGAATATAGAATTGTGAGATAATAAAGCAGTAAGGTAATATAAACTGGTGTTAGAGAAATGTTTGTGTTAAAAACCTTGGTGATTATTACCTAGGAGTGGGTTTTAAGAACACGTGAGCACACACTAGGACATTTATTAGGATACATTTCAGTCCTAGAACCTATAAAATGTTTCGGTCCAAGAACAGAAAAGTTTTCTAATTAGTCATAGTGTTTCCTTTCGTGTATTTTTAAAACAAGAAATATTTGTTAAACTAAAACATTACGCTGTGGGTCCGTCGACAGGTAAATAATACCGTCAAGTGTGACAAAGTTTTCAGAGAAAGGTTTTATTCTGACGTTTTGTTTAATGATGACTTTAAAGCACAACACTGAGTCAAACGTTGTCAGAATAAAGACTTGATCACCAAAAGTTCCAGTGAGCGAGTCTTTCACATGTCTTAAAACCCTCGCCAGAAGAAATTTTCATGGTTCTCCCGACAAAATAAATGCAACGGAGGTTTGTGTGTTGCAGGGGAGGACGCAGTATACCGCAGTACAGTGGTGGCGCTGGAGGGGGATGCTCCCAGACCTCCTGGAGGAGTCGCCTTCAACATCAAGGTGAGTACTCTTATTCTCTTTAATGGTAGAGCTGCGCCCACTTGTCTTCTGCTGCCTCCGTCCTCAAAGTTCTCATTTTCTCTCTCTCATTCTTTCTCATTTTCTCTCTTTCACTAACCCAGTTCATATATCCTCCATGACCCCCGGCTATACATCCTCATACCTCCTTCATATATTCTGCGAGACCTGCTCATATATCCCCCGTGAGTCAAGTTTACGATCTAAACTCATGTCTTTTTCCTGGCAACCAGAGACGAGCTTTTAGCTTGGAAAATAAAAATACGGTTAATGGCGTAGAATATGACGTTAGTGGCCTTACATAATGGATTCAGGGGCTAATGACATAACATTTTTTTTAACTTTAAAATAAATATGGTAAATAGTACCTATAATTGTATAAAAAAGACGTAAGCAACTTAGGGAATTTTTTATTTAGGGGATGTTTCGCTTACTAGGGGTTTTCCCTCAGCCTAATGGATTGATTCTTTACGCACCAAATATTGTGGCCACAGTGGCTTGCTCCAGCTCCTGGGCGGAATTACTCTCTTAATCACTGGAGTAGTTCCTAGCCTCCTGGGCATTATTATGTTTGATTTTAAAGTGTATGTGGGGGGGGGGTAGTATATATTTGGTGCTGTGTCAACTGTGGTTGGTATTCAGACACACGTGTGTGTGTATACTGGGTTGTATATGTGTATTATGTGTGTGCTGGGGGGTGGAAAGGAGTACCAGAGTGCCACACAGGTTGGCCCAGGTGTGAGTAGTGCCTCTTTCTCGAATTCCTCGTTCAGCTCGCCAATTACTGAGATTGAACGATTAATTATTCAGCAGTATAAGCTATCCCCGTCAGGGGATAGCTTATACTATTTTTTCCGCAATATAATTTCCAGACAAATGCCTTAAAATTTCATCTGTATTCCATTTTAATACTAAGAAAAGATTTGCTATGAAATTTGGCAGTGGTGCCTCGTAGTATCTGTTGTAGGAACCAATATTTTCTTTATAGTCCATGAGTCATTTATCATAGTCTGTGGATCCTGGGTTAGAACCTCTCAGGTCAACGAAATGCCTGGGTAAGCTTTCCTTATGCTTCTGTTGCCCCTGCCCATTTATCAGGAAAACTGGGTACCTGTGTGTTAGCTGACTGCTGTAGATAGCATGCGGGAAAAATTGTTATGCAAATGGGTTGGAAACTTCAGTCCTTTTGGAAGGTATATTCTGGGCAAACTGCCGATGTGTAAAAACTTCAGACCTGCTGTAGGTATCAGTGTTGGGAAAAAAAAAGTATCCGCACGCCACGTTTTATTTAATAATTCTAAAAAAATGTCTGTGAGCTGGAACAGCGTCAAGTGTTACCACACCGCACAGTACCAGATAATGTTTAATAATAATAATAATAATAATAATAATAATAATAATAATAATAATAATAATAATGTAAAAATAAAATAAAAAAATAATTATCGATGGAGGTGGTAGTTTATACGTGCATTTTAAAGTCTTAATTACAAGGAAAATCACCAAACTCGCATGCGTAGACATTATTACAGCGCCAGTTATTTAGCTAAACTGAAGAAATGAAAGGCGGTTCAGAGAATATATGAGTTATTAAATAGCTAATGGTTGAGTTAGTTAATGAGGTTTTTAAAGCCTATTGACTACACTAAGGCAGTGGAGGCTGCACGTAACCTCTACCATCAGACAAAAATACTTTTAATACTTTAAATAGGGATTAAAATCAACTTTCAACACATATATACGTCGAGAGAAATACACATCTCGGTGTATATATGCTGTGATAGCTGAAGTATAGCATATATATTTTTCTTCAGGACTTTGAACACTTAGAAATTTTGAAGACTTAAATACATAATTATTATTTTTACTATTGTTATAATATCAGTTTTTATTGTGGTCGTAGCTATTATTATTAATAGTAGTAGTAATAGTATTATTTATTATTATTATTATTATTATTATTATTATTATTAAGGTGTTATAACTGGTGTTGGTGATTCAGTGGTGAGTGGTAGCGACCAGGTTGTAAGGTGGGTGACCATGACTTCACCAGCACGGCCTCACCAGCACGGCCTCACCAGTACGGCCTCACCAGCACGGCCTCACCAGTACGGCCTCACCAGTACGGCCTCACCAGTACGGCCTCACCAGTACGGCCTCACCAGTACGGCCTCACCAGTACGGCCTCACCAGTACGGCCTCACCAGTACGGCCTCACCAGTACGGCCTCACCAGTACGGCCTCACCAGTACGGCCTCACCAGTACGGCCTCACCAGCACGGCCTCACCAGTACGGCCTCACCAGTTTGGCCTCACCAGTTCGGCCTCACCAGTACGGCCTCACCAGTACGGCCTCACCAGTACGGCCTCACCAGTACGGCCTCACCAGTACGGCCTCACCAGCATGGCCTCACCAGTACGGCCTCACCAGCACAACCTCACCAGCCCGGCCTCACCAGCACGGCCTCACCAGTACGGCCTCACCAGTACGGCCTCACCAGTAAGGCCTCACCAGTAAGGCCTCACCAGCACGGCCTCACCAGTACGGCCTCACCAGTTTGGCCTCACCAGTTCGGCCTCACCAGTACGGCCTCACCAGTACGGCCTCACCAGTACGGCCTCACCAGTACGGCCTCACCAGTGCGGCCTCACCAGTACGGCCTCACCAGTACGGCCTCACCAGTACGGCCTCACCAGTACGGCCTCACCAGCACAACCTCACCAGCACGGCCTCACAAGCACGGCCTCACACACTCACCCTCCACTCATCCATCATAGTCCAAATTTCAATTATCGTATCATCTCGGCTCCACGCGAAATATTTTAGCTCTGGTATATACATAAGCATATTTTTTTCTTCTGGCAGTAATCCGCGGATAAGCCTGTCGCTCCCCCTCCCTCTCTCTCTCTCTCTCTCTCCCTCCTCTCTCTCTCTCTCTCCCTCTCTCTCTCTCTCTCTCAACTCTTGCTTCACCCTGCTCAAAAAAACAAAGATCTAGTTTCTCAAACTCACGTTCTCTCTAATGTATTTCATATTCGAACTGAAAAATACTTTACGTTCCCTGGGTCTATTATATTCAGTATATTTCATATTCTCTTGATGTATTTTACGTTCTAATATATTTTACATTCTAATAGGTTTCACGTTCCCTTGATTAATTTCGGGTTTTGATATATTTCACGTTCTCTTGGTATATTTCACGTTCTCGTGATATAGTTCACGTTCTCTTGATATACTTCACGTTCTCTTGATATACTTCACGTTCTCTTGATATAGTTCACGTTCTCTTGATATAGTTCACGTTCTCTTGATATAGTTCACGTTCTCTTGATATACTTCACGTTCTCTTGATATAGTTCACGTTCTCTTGATATACTTCACGTTCTCTTGATATACTTCACGTTCTCTTGATATACTTCACGTTCTCTTGATATAGTTCACGTTCTCTTGATATAGTTCACGTTCTCTTGATATAGTTCACGTTCTCTTAATATACTTCACTTTCTCTTGATATACTTCACGTTCTCTTGATATACTTCACGTTCTCTTGATATACTTCAGGTTCTCTTGATATACTTCACGTTCTCTTGATATACTTTACGTTCTCTTGATATACTTCACGTTCTCTTGATATACTTTACGTTCTCTTGATATACTTCACGTTCTCTTGATATACTTCACGTTCTCTTGATATACTTCACGTTCTCTTGATATACTTTACGTTCTCTTGATATACTTCACGTTCTCTTAATATACTTCACGTTCTCTTGATATACTTCACGTTCTCTTGATATACTTCAGGTTCTCTTGATATACTTCACGTTCTCTTGATATACTTCACGTTCTCTTGATATACTTCACGTTCTCTTAATATACTTCACGTTCTCTTGATATACTTCACGTTCTCTTAATATACTTCACGTTCTCTTGATATACTTCACGTTCTCTTAATATACTTCACGTTCTCTTGATATACTTTACGTTCTCTTGATATACTTCACGTTCTCTTAATATACTTCACGTTCTCTTGATATACTTCACGTTCTCTTAATATACTTCACGTTCTCTTGATATACTTTACGTTCTCTTGATATACTTCACGTTCTCTTGATATACTTCACGTTCTCTTGATATACTTCACGTTCTCTTGATATAGTTCACGTTCTCTTAATATACTTCACGTTCTCTTGATATACTTCACGTTCTCTTGATATACTTCACGTTCTCTTGATATAGTTCACGTTCTCTTAATATACTTCACGTTCTCTTAATATACTTCACGTTCTCTTGATATACTTCACGTTCTTATAATATTAAATTAACAAAGGGGGTCGCTAGCTGACTGGAATATAAACTGCTGAATTTATGTCCCTTTAAATTTTAAGTCTTCCAGCATCATCCCTCCTGAGACCCCTTCCAACGGTCTGCCCCCCCCCCCCCACTGTCTCCACCCCCTCCCACTGTCTCAACCACCCCCTCTCCCACTGTCTCCACCACCCCCTTCCCCATTATTACCACCACCAGTATTCTCTCTGTCATTCCAACCATTACCTCCGCCACCACCTCCGGTATAAGAAAATTAAGTAACAGAAAAAAGTTTGGTAAGGTTAGGTTAAGTTAGGTTAAGTTAGCCAACACACTGTCTCACTACAAGCAAATTTGACTTTTTTTTCCAGGATTTCCTTATCCATCTCCCATTAACCAACAGCATCATCCCCTCACCACCACAGTCACCTTCCCCCACCCTTCACCACCACAGTCACCCTCCCCCACCCCTCACCACCACAGTCACCCTCCCCCACCCCTCACCACCACAGTCACCCTCCCCCACCCCTCACCACCACAGTCACCCTCCCCCACCCCTCACCACCACAGTCACCCTCCCCCACCCCTCACCACCACAGTCACCCTCCCCACCCCTCACCACCACAGTCACCCTTCACCACCACAGTCACCCTCCCCACCCCTCACCACCACAGTCACCCTCCCCCACCCCTCACCACCACAGTCACCCTCCCCCACCCCTCACCACCACAGTCACCTTCCCCCACCCTTCACCAAAACAGTCACCCTCCCCACCCCTCACCACCACAGTCACCCTCCCCCACACTTCACCACCACAGTCACCCACCCCCACCCTTCACCACCACAATCACCCTCCCCCACCCTTCACCACCACAGTCACCCTCCCCCACCCTTCACCACCACAGTCACCCTCCCCCACCCCTCACCACCACAGTCACCCTCCCCACCCCTCACCACCCCAGTCACCCTCCCCACCCCTCACCACCACAGTCACCCTCCCCACCCCTCACCACCACAGTCACCCTCCCCACCCCTCACCACCACAGTCACCCTCCCCCACCCTTCACCACCACAGTCACCCTCCCCACCCCTCACCACCACAGTCACCCTCTCCACCCCTCACCACCACAGTCACCCTCCCCCACCCTTCACCACCACAATCACCCTCCCCCACCCCTCACCACCACAATCACCCTCCCCCACCCTTCACCACCACCGTCACCCTCCCCCACCCTTCACCACCACAATCACCCTCCCCCACCCTTCACCACCACAATCACCCTCCCCCACCCCTCATCACCACAATCACCCTCCCCCACCCGTCACCACCACAATCACCCTCCCCCACCCTTCACCACCACAGTCACCCTCCCCCACCCTTCACCACCACAATCACCCTCCCCCACCCCTCACCACCACAATCACCCTCCCCCACCCTTCACCAGCACAATCACCCTCCCCCACCCCTCACCACAATCACCCTCCCCCACCCTTCACCACCACAATCACTCTCCCCCACCCTACCCTTCACCACCACAGTCACCCTCACCCCTCACCACCACCACCACAGTCACCCTCCCCCACCCTTCACCACCACAATCACCCTCCCCCACCCTTCACCACAACAGTCACCCTCCCCCACCCCTCACCACCACAGTCACCCTCCCCCACCCTTCACCACCAAACTCACCCTCACCCTCACCACCACAATCCCCTCACCACCACAATCACCCTCCCCCACCCTTCACCACCACAATCACCCTCCCCCACCCCTCACCACCACAATCACCCTCCCCCACCCTTCACCACCATCACCCTCCCCCACCCTTCACCACCACAGTCACCCTCCCCCACCCTTCACCACCACAATCACCCTCCCCCACCCCTCACCACCACAATCACCCTCCCCCACACTTCACCACCACAGTCACCCACCCCCACCCTTCACCACCACAGTCACCCTCCCCACCCCTCACCACCACAGTCACCCTCCCCACCCATCACCACCACAGTCACCCTCCCCCACCCTTCACCACCACAGTCACCCTCCCCACCCCTCACCACCACAGTCACCCTCCCCCACCCTTCACCACCACAGTCACCCTCCCCCACCCATCACCACCACAGTCACCCTCCCCCCCCCGTCACCACCACAGTCACCCTCCCCCACCCTTCACCACCACAGTCACCCTCCCCCACCCTTCACCACCACAGTCACCCTCCCCACCCCTCACCACCACAGTCACCCTCCCCCACCCTTCACCACCACAGTCACCCACCCCACCCCTCACCACCACAGTCACCCTCCCCAACCCTTCACCACCACAGTCACCCTTCACCACCATAGTCACCCTCCCCACCCTTCACCACCACAGTCACCCTCCCCCACCCCTCACCACCACAATCACCCTCCCCACCCCTCACCACCACAGTCACCCTACCCCACCCTTCACCACCACAGTCACCCTCCCCACCCCTCACCACCCCACTCACCCTTCACCACCACAGTCACCCTCCCCCACCCTTCACCACCACAGTCACCCTCCCCCACCCTTCACCACCACAGTCACCCTCCCCACCCCTCACAACCACAGTCACCCTCCTCCACCCTTCACCACCACAATCACCCTCCCTCACCCCTCACCACCACAGTCACCCTCCCCACCCCTCACCACCACAGTCACCCTCCCCCACCCTTCACCACAGTCACCCTCCCCACCCCTCACCACCACAGTCACCCTCCCCCACCCTTCACCACCACAGTCACCCTCCCCACCCCTCACCACCACAGTCACCCTCCCCACCCCTCACCACCACAGTCACCCTCCCCACCCTTCACCACCACAGTCACCCTCCCCACCCTTCACCACCACAGTCACCCTCCCCACCCTTCACCACCACAGTCACCCTCCCCACCCCTCACCACCACAGTCACCCTCCCCACCCCTCACCACCACAGTCACCCTCCCCACCCCTCACCACCACAATCACCCTCCCCCTCACCACCACAGTCACCCTCCCCCACCCTTCACCACCACAGTCACCCTCCCCCACCCTTCACCACCACAGTCACCTTCCCTCACCCCTCACCACCACAGTCACCCTCCCCCTCACCACCACAGTCACCCTCCCCCACCCCTCACCACCACAGTTACCCTCCCCCTCACCACCACAATCACCCTCCCCACCCTTCACCACAATCACCCTCCCCCACCCTTAACCACAGTCACCCTCCCTCAACACTCACCACCACAATCACCCTCCCCCGCCCTTCACCACAATCACCCTAGCCCCTCACCATCACAATCACCCTCACCACCACAATCACCCTCACCTCTCACCACCACAATCACCCTCACCTCTCACCACCACAATCACCCTCACCTCTCACCACCACAGTCACCCTCCCCCACTCTTCACCACAATCACACTCACCCTTCACCACCACAATCACCTTCCCTCACCACCACAATCACCCTCCCCCACCCTTCACTACAATCACCCTCCCTCACCCTTCACAATCACCCTCACCCCTCACCACCACAGTCACCTTCCCTCACCCCTCACCAGTACAATCATCCTCCCCCACCCTTCACCACAATCACCCTCGCCCCTCACCACCACAATCACCCTCCCCACCCCTCAACATCACAGTCACCCTCCCCCACTCCTCACCACCACAGTCACCGTTCACCACCACAATCACCCTCCCCCACCCCTCATCACTACCACCACCCTTTCCTCCACCTCCACAACCTCCTCCTCCTCCTCCTCTCTCTGTCACCAACATAGAAGTACACGAACTCGACACTCATTCATGTTTAATTTCTCTTCATCTGTCTTCGAGGTAACACTTAACTTGATGTTCAGGTGTGCCACACATTCAACCCTCCTCTTTTTCTTTTCTTCTACCTCTTCATTCTCCTTTTCCTCTTGCTTCTTCCCCTATTCCTCTCCACCCTCTTGCTGGGTGTGTTCCCCCTCCTTTTATTCATCTTCTTTGTTGCTCTGCTACTGCTTTTGTTTCTTTTTTACTCCAGCTTCCTGTTGCAGCTTCCTCTTTCCGCTCCCCCTCCCCACCACCACTTTCATTTGAGAGATGAAGAGACATGTAAAAGGAGTAGATAATGAAAAGTTAATAAGACAAAACATATAATATATATATATATATATATATATATATATATATATATATATATATATATATATATATATATATATATATATATATATATATATATATATATATATATATATATATATATATATATATATATATATATATATATATATATATATATATATATATATATATATGCAAGGAATTCGCAAGAGCAGGCAAAATATACA
This sequence comes from Cherax quadricarinatus, assembly GCF_038502225.1. Classification (NCBI taxonomy): domain Eukaryota; kingdom Metazoa; phylum Arthropoda; class Malacostraca; order Decapoda; family Parastacidae; genus Cherax; species Cherax quadricarinatus. Next base: position 8,830,693 of record NC_091314.1, on the reverse strand, counting down.
CAAACACTGATCTCTGGCTGAAGGAGACTCGAACCTACGAACCTTGGAACAAGGTACGCAGTGCTTTACCAATCTACCCACACTGGACCAATACCTTGGAGTCCAGCTTGCGCTAGACTTTGATCCAAGGCAGCCAGCTTTCAGGGAGAAGGCTTACAGCTTTTCATCTCATCCCCTGCATGCATCGGCCTTACTAGAGATATTAACAATGCAAGGAATTGGTCCAGTGTGGGTAGATTGGTAAAGCACTGCGTACCTTGTTCCAAGGTTCGTAGGTACGAGTCTCCTTCAGCCAGAGATCAGTGTTTATATATATATATATATATATATATATATATATATATATATATATATATATATATATATATATATATATGAGAGAGAGCGCTAGGAAGAGTTGAGATAGTGGAGAAAGAGCCAGTAACAAACGTGCAAATTGGAACGCTGACTAGGTTCTCTTGCACCTGTCACTGTATGTAAATACAATGAAAGAGATACACACCCATGAGGGGTACATATCTAGAGGTGCGCGTGTGTATGTATGCACTGTGAGACACATACCTAGAGGTGTATGTACCGAGAGTTACGCACACACACTTAGAGATGTGCCTGTGTATATATCTACTGAAATATACACATGCATACTTCAATAGGTATTATTCCACATCGGATACTTCGTGTCTTAATAATTTCGTGTTCGCAAAATTTGCCATTTTACATATAAGCTCCGATGGTACAAATGATTTTTGCGAATTATGTGAAGTGGTGAGCAGTGTTCCATGAGGATCTTCCCGTGTTACTTACTGACCATTGTGATACTTGCTCCGTGTCAACCCATTCAGTGTTTGCCAGTAGCGAGTCAACCATTGATCCACACTTACAGTTACTCGTGTCGTTAGGCTCTGTGGAATTTGGTCTCCCACAGCTAGAGACGTAAACTGTAAAGAGGGTTAATAGATGTGGAGAAGAGCGAGAAAATAAAAGGGGAGGAAGAAATGTAGGAGCAGGATGGAGAAGAGAGAGAAGACAGGGGAGAAGGAGGATAAGGAATAGGAATAAGAAGTGGTAGATCCTCAAGGGAGAGATAAAAGCAATATAGTGGAGGAGAGGCCAGTCTTAACTCACCAAACAGCCGCTGCTGCACACCACTGCCCACCACAACCCACCACTGCCCACCACAACCCACCCACTGCTCCTTTGTCTCAGTCTCTCCTATTCTCACTTTTGTTCTTTATGTTAAAGTAAGCTTCTTATTTGTTGTACACCGTACAAGTACGTACTTATACTTTAGTGTACATAGATGCATGGAAGAGGGATGGGCATATTTGCAGGTTTGAGCTAAAGTATCAGCACTCCTCTGTCAAGAAAGTGATGGAGTGGGTGATGATTAAAGTGTTTCTTTTTTTCGGGTCACCCTCCCTCGGTGGCAGACGTCCGGAGTTAAAATAAAAAAAACATGCATAGTCTTTTCCACACACTGTACAAAAATACACAGTGTGAAGCATAACTAGTCAACTCATTACTGCACCTAGTGTATTAAACCACTAGTTTATGAGCTCACTGCTACATTCAGAGTGTTAAAACATTTCTTTCCAAATCACTGCAACCAAATATTTTAACAAGTTAAAAAATTATTAATAGATCCGACCCAAACGCCTGTAACTTTTTTATTACGAAAAATTTAGCTGGTTTCATAAACTAAAAAAATTGATGATGAATTACCGAGATTTTATCATAAACATTTTTAACATCGTTCCTCTGGACTATAAATCAGAGTTTGTAAAATAAATCGTTGATTATATTTGTAAGGTTAGTTAAAATTTAAGGCCTATCCACCACGCTCAGGAATGACCTTAAGCCTATTAGGATAACTAGCCTAGCCCAAGTTAGGTCCAAGGACACATGTGCAACTAATGCTAATTTTTATTGTGGCAACATTTCGCTCTCCATGAGCTTTATCAAGCCATTGCAGCCTAACCCTTGAGCATAATAACATTAAATTGTCTCAGGGGGATATACACAGGAAGTTATTTTAGTCCCTGGTTACGTATTAAAGCATAAATTTGTCATTATAGCCATAAGGACAGCGGCCCACACGGAGACACATATAACAAAAATATTTTGTGTAATTTCTACCTCTGTTTTAGGTATTCAGGTACACTGCTGAAGAGGACCCAGGTCGAGGTCGAAATATACAGGATTTTCCCTGTTTTTGTCTCCATCTGGGTTCATTTCTAGGTAATCTGCAGCCTCAATGACCCTAGTGCTCTGACAGGCTTTATAACACAGGAAAATACAACCAAATGGGAGGGACAGGAAGAAAGTTGTATATTTCAAGATATATACAAAGCCGGTGGTTGAGGCGGACTCTTGTAGAGTTGCTCCAGCACTTGGTTTAATACACAGCTGGTGGTTGAGGCGGCCTCTCGCAGAGTTGCTCCAGCACTTGGTTTAATACACAGCTGGTGGTTGAGGCGGCCTCTCGCAGAGTTGCTCCAGCACTTGGTTTAATACACAGCTGGTGGTTGAGGCGGCCTCTCGCAGAGTTGCTCCAGCACTTGGTTTAATACACAGCTGGTGGTTGAGGCGGCCTCTCGCAGAGTTGCTCCAGCACTTGGCTTAATTAACTCCCGGGACAAATACGTGTAAACTTTCTTTTCTACCTTCTAGAATATATCGGGTATTTACACAGGTGCACTTTCTCGTTGTTTACACGGTTAGAAGTTTAATACTAAACATGAAATAAGTGTGTTTGAAGGTAAATAAGGAAGTAAGTTACGTGCACACAGGCATAGCTCTGTAAATGTGCACATTGCTCTCTCAGGTCAGGTACCATTGCGTCTGGTCACTGGCTGGATGAGTGGTCACATGGACATGTCACAAGATATACACCGATAGGTGTTTATCGTGTTACATGTCCATCCATATCTCTGTCACATGTCCATCTTGTGTATATACACTGAGAGATTACTTTAGTCCCTATTTTAAAGATTAAAGTATTCTTCTGATTGGTAAACAGATGATATGCAGCCTTAATGACCCCTCATGTCGTTGATAGGCTTTAAACCACATTAACCAACCTTAGCCCTGGACATGACATGCATAACTAGCTGTCACAAGACAGCTGACACACTTCACCTCATACTCTAGTAAGCCAGGGACTAATAATACCACACATTTTGCCTTAAAAGACAGGAGCCAAGACTCAACCCTCCGCAAACACAACTTAGTGACCACATTCACTCAGACCATTATTTATTAAAACTTAAAATCTTAGTAATATTCCAGTCATATTAAACAACGTTTCTGGTTTATTGTAATCCTAAGATTACTAAAGTTTGTGAATACTCTCGAAAAGTAATATACAGTATATACTGCAAATTCAACGTTTGAATCAAAACTGAAATACAGTGTTGTTCAAATATTTTTTTAATAATGTCACAGGATCATTCTAGTTAAATATCCTAAATTTTCAACATTAACTAACTAAAATAATATAGCTTGTATAATATTGATTTACAAGATAATTAAACTAATGTACATTTATATAGAACATATTTCTAAGTGAGGTTAAAAACATTACAGCAAAGTTTAAAAAAATCAGTAGAAAAATATAACAATGTATTTTACGTCGATAACACTGGTCAACAATTTTTGAAGAGTTGTATGCTTCTTAAATGAGATTAGTTAATTAGGGCTCTGGTGGCTAACGCTCTCGCTTCACACAGCGAGGACCTGGGTTCGATTCCCAGCCAGAGTAGAAACATTGGACGTGTTTCTTTCCACCTGTTGTCTATGTTCCCCATCAGTAAAATGGGTACCTGGGTGTTAGTGGACTGGTGTGGGTCGCATCCCGGGACACTGACCTAATTTGTCCGAAATGCGGAGCATAACAAGAGTTTCTATATAGTAGTATGTCATTGTTGTCAGCTAGGACTGTATACCTTGTACGTGTACTTGTAGTAAATAAAGATATATGTATTTTCATGTCCTGAATCCAAATATCACCTTGAAATATGCTTATTGGCTATAGGTTTAAAGATACGATACATGTAATATTTGATTATTTCATTATAACGTACAATGTGTCAGTATGTTTTAAACTGTAATCTGTACTTACTCTCTGCCTTTTTGCTTGACGCTTATAGTGGGCTGAAGAATTATCTCTTGTCAGTGTCCAGCAATAGTCTGCAAGCATTCTTGTGCCCCATTTACCCTGGTACCATTTTTCCAATGTTTGAAATATCTTGGTGAAACCTTTCACTATGTTCGTCACTAACTGTCCCACAGTTCACTGGAAAAGTCAAAATGTAAATCCAGAAAGTGGATTTTAAGTGACATGTTACATCCCATGGTCTTGTAAGCCTTGATGAGGTTTTCCAACAATTCTTCATA
>NC_091314.1:8746298-8821298 GCF_038502225.1 Cherax quadricarinatus | reverse complement strand
CCAGTAATGTGTGTGACGTGTAGTAACTTCCTCCAGTAATGTGTGTGACGTGTAGTAACTTCCTCCAGTAATGTGTGTGACGTGTAGTAACTTCCTCCAGTAATGTGTGTGACGTGTAGTAACTTCCTCCAGTAATGTGTGTGACGTGTAATAACTTCCTCCTGTAATGTGTGTGACGTGTAGTAACTTCCTCCAGTAATGTGTGTGATGTGTAGTAACTTCCTCCAGTAATGTGTGTGACGTGTAGTAACTTCCTCCAGTAATGTGTGTGATGTGTAGTTACTTCCTCCAGTAATGTGTGTGACGTGTAGTAACTTCCTCCAGTAATGTGTGTGACGTGTAGTAACTTCCTCCAGTAATGTGTGTGACGTGTAGTAACTTCCTCCAGTAATGTGTGTGACGTGTAGTAACTTCCTCCAGTAATGTGTGTGACGTGTAGTAACTTCCTCCAGTAATGTGTGTGACGTGTAGTAACTTCCTCCAGTAATGTGTGTGACGTGTAGTAACTTCCTCCAGTAATGTGTGTGACGTGTAGTAACTTCCTCCAGTAATGTGTGTGACGTGTAGTAACTTCCTCCAGTAATGTGTGTGACGTGTAGTAACTTCCTCCAGTAATGTGTGTGACGTGTAGTAACTTCCTCCAGTAATGTGTGTGACGTGTAGTAACTTCCTCCAGTAATGTGTGTGACGTGTAATAGCTTCCTCCAGTAATGTGTGTGACGTGTAGTAACTTCCTCCAGTAATGTGTGTGACGTGTAGTAACTTCCTCCAGTAATGTGTGTGACGTGTAGTAACTTCCTCCAGTAATGTGTGTGACGTGTAATAGCTTCCTCCAGTAATGTGTGTGACGTGTAGTAACTTCCTCCAGTAATGTGTGTGACGTGTAGTAACTTTCCCCAGTAATGTGTGTGACGTGTAGTAACTTCCTCCAGTAATGTGTGTGACGTGTAGTAGTTTCCCCAGTAATGTGTGTGACGTGTTGTAGTTTCCCCAGTAATGTGTGTGACGTGTAGTAACTTCCTCCAGTAATGTGTGTGACGTGTTGTAGTCTCCCCAGTAATGTATATCTGATGACGTGTAGTAGTTTTCCCAGTAATGTATATCTGATGACGTGTAGTAGTTTTCCCAGTAATGTATATCTGATGACGTGTAGTAGTTTTCCCAGTAATGTATATCTGATGACGTGTAGTAGTTTTCCCAGTAATGAATATCTGATGACGTGTTGTAGTTTTCCTAGTAATGTATATCTGATGACGTGTTGTAGTTTCCCCAGTAATGTATATCTGATGACGTGTAGTAGTTTCCCCAGTAATGTATATCTGATGACGTGTAGTAGTTTCCCCAGTAATGTATATCTGATGACGTGTAGTAGTTTTCCCAGTAATGTATATCTGATGACGTGTAGTAGTTTTCCCAGTAATGTATATCTGATGACGTGTAGTAGTTTCCCCAGTAATGTATATCTGATGACGTGTAGTAGTTTTCCCAGTAATGTATATCTGATGACGTGTAGTAGTTTTCCCAGTAATGTATATCTGATGACGTGTTGTAGTTTCCCCAGTAATGTATATCTGATGACGTGTAGTAGTTTCCCCAGTAATGTATATCTGATGACGTGTAGTAGTTTCCCCAGTAATGTATATCTGATGACGTGTAGTAGTTTCCCCAGTAATGTATATCTGATGACGTGTAGTAGTTTTCCCAGTAATGTATATCTGATGACGTGTAGTAGTTTCCCCAGTAATGTATATCTGATGACGTGTAGTAGTTTCCCCAGTAATGTATATCTGATGACGTGTAGTAGTTTCCCCAGTAATGTATATCTGATGACGTGTAGTAGTTTCCCCAGTAATGTATATCTGATGACGTGTTGTAGTTTTCCCAGTAATGTATATCTGATGACGTGTAGTAGTTTCCCCAGTAATGTATATCTGATGACGTGTAGTAGTTTCCCCAGTAATGTATATCTGATGACGTGTAGTAGTTTTCCCAGTAATGTATATCTGATGACGTGTTGTAGTTTTCCCAGTAATGTATATCTGATGACGTGTAGTAGTTTTCCCAGTAATGTATATCTGATGACGTGTTGTAGTTTTCCCAGTAATGTATATCTGATGACGTGTTGTAGTTTCCCCAGTAATGTATATCTGATGACGTGTTATAGTTTCCCCAGTAATGTGTGATGACGTGTTGTAGTTTCCCCAGTAATGTATATCTGATGACGTGTTGTAGTTTTCCTGCAGTAATGTATATCTGATGACGTGTAGTAGTTTTCCCAGTAATGTATAACTGATGACGTGTTGTAGTTTCCCCAGTAATGTATATCTGATGACGTGTAGTAGTTTTCCCAGTAATGTATATCTGATGACGTGTAGTAGTTTTCCCAGTAATGAATATCTGATGACGTGTAGTAGTTTTCCCAGTAATGTATATCTGATGACGTGTTGTAGTTTCCCCAGTAATGTATATCTGATGACGTGTTATAGTTTCCCCAGTAATGTGTGATGACGTGTTGTAGTTTCCCCAGTAATGTATATCTGATGACGTGTTGTAGTTTTCCTGCAGTAATGTATGTGTCATCTGTGGTGTGGACAGAACAAGGTTGGTCGGTGTATGAGCAGGAAGACGCTACACCGCCGGCTGCCGTGCCTCACCTGGCTCAGGAGCTACAACACAGAATGCTTGCTGGGGGACCTGGTAGCTGGCTTCACCGTCGGTCTCATGATCATACCCCAGGCTCTGGCTTACGGCCTTGTAGCTGGCCTCAGTCCTAGCGTAAGTAACCCTTTCTTATTGTTCCCCTGTTTATCCTGTCACTGTATCTTCCTTTTACCCAACCATTATCTTTATCCTTCCACTACCATGTTTTCTTTTACACCTAGCCACTATCTTTAGCCATCCATTCTCATGTGTGCTCTTTCAACTAGCCTCGCTACCTTTAATGCTTCCTTAATCCCGTCATTTATATCTACCCTTTCGTCAATCTCTCCTGGTAGTGGTATTTTTTTTCTAAGATAACCCTCACAGTAAGCTCACCTGACATCTATAGATTGCTGGCACACTTTCCGTCGAGTAAGTCAGGATAGCCACACAATACTGTGTAACTAATTTTGAAGATAAATGATAGAATATATACACTATGTTGGTAATATGATTAACGAATGGTGACTTAAGTTTAAGGATCATAATTTGGTGATGGTAACCACATGCTGAACTGACGAATCTTTCAAAATGTATGTAATAATTCAAAAAGATGTAACTATGATGTATGATAAAGAATTAGACACATGTGCAACATTTGGGTATCTTTTGAACATGTGTGTAATTCTTTATCTCGTCGGTATTGTGTATCATTGATATGTAGATCTATATCCAGTGTGGTCTGATAACCACAGTGTGACTTGTAATATTACTAGGTTGGCTGCCGCTCACACTATAATTGTGAGGTGTAGTTTTTGCAGCAGTAGCAATTTACTTTTCACACCAGCAGTCCAACATCTCTCTTGTACAGCACAAAAAATGCAAAAAAAAAAAAAAATGACGTTTTGGTCCGTCCGTGGACTATAATTATAAAGTTGCGAGTTAGTTATTAATTGTTGCATCCTTTGTGTTGTGACTTTTATTCATCGCCATTCCTCGCTCCCGCTTCCCCCTCTCCATTACACAGTATGGACTATATTCGTCCTTCATCCCCTGCTTCGTGTATTTCCTGCTGGGGTCGACGATGGAGCTCAACATCGGCCCTACAGCCGTCATGTCCCTTATGACGTACCAGTACACCGGTGAAGGTGGAGCTGACTATGCTGTTCTCCTCGCCTTCATGTCTGGCGCAATAGAACTGATCGCTGGCATCATCAACCTAGGTAAGTTCCCTATCTTCAGGAGATAAAAAAGAGAACATCCACGCTAGGGTGTGATATGCGCTGTCCATTGCTTATACTGTAAGCTTGTGTATTCTGGGTACTAATTAAATTCTAAAATTAAAACTATATGCTAATTAAATCCTGAAATTAAACACCTGAGAGGGAGAGAAGCAGATATCTACATTCGGTTTCAGTTTCTCCGCAACAGCAGTGAACAGAACCAAGGCGCGTTCAGCTTGACTAAACCACGTACAGCGCAGTTTTAATGATAAGAGTTATACAGGAAAGTGGCAGACTTGCCGGCCACACACCAGGTGACATTGTAATAAGGACATAAGAAAGAAGGAACACTGCATCAGGCCTATTAGCCCATACGAGGCAGGTCCAGTTCTCCCACCGGCTTAAACCAATGCCTTAACCTAGTCAGGTCAGGTCATATTCACTTAAGGAAGGAGCACATAATTGACCAATGTACAGTATTTAATTCTCCTCATAGGAGAGAAAGAATGAGTGAACGTGTGTGTATATTTTGCACACACATTTATTTATATATTCATTTATTTATTTATACAACAGGGTTCCTGATCAACTTCATCTCTCAGCCAGTGATCAGTGGGTTCACCTCAGCTGCTGCCGTCATCATAGCCTCGTCTCAGCTGAAGCAACTCTTTGGTCTTCGTCTCCAGACCAAGGGGCTGATCAACACCTGGGTGAAGGTCTTCTCAAACCTCCATGATTTCCGCTGGCAAGACCTAACCCTCGGTCTCGTCGGTATTATTGTCCTTTTTCTCCTAAAGGTATTATCAGGCTCGTGGGATTATCTTGAGTGTTTGTGAGAGTGTGAATTGGCTTTTGTTTTAGTCCTTTCTAGATACGCATTTTTTTTAGTCCAGTTTCTTAACGTTAAGAGTGTTTATTTTTTCTAAGAAGTATATCTACTCGAGTGTATGTAAGATAGTTGTTAAGTTCTCATTCTTCCTCACCTATCTATGGATGCATGGGTCGATTCTCAGCTCCTGGTCCTGCGTAAGTACTACTATACGTATTTAAACGATGTACGGTTTCTGCCTCTGCCACTTCGCTGTCTAGGCCGTTTCACTTCCTAAACACTCTCATGGCTAATGAAGTGTTTCCTGACATCACTGTGACTCTTCTGTGTTTTTAACTTTCAGCTGTGCCCTCGTGTACCTGAGACCCGCCTCTCGAATAGACTGGTCCTATCTACCCTGTTAATTCCTCGTATTTTGTACATAGTAATCTTGTCACCGCTACTCCTTCTGTCCTCTAGTGTCATCAGGTTTAGCTTCTTTAGCCTCTGCTCATTGCTCATACCCCTTTGCTCTGGGGGCTAGACTCGTTGCAAACTTTTGTCATTTTTTATAGCTTCTTGACATTCCTTGCTTAGGTTCCTAAAAGCTACCTTTAAATTTACCAGTCTCGCGTTTGCTGCGGCGGCTGTTGGTTGTTATGCGCCTCAGGTGATATGCTGGGAATTATGCTCCCTCCGGGGTTTTCCTCTTCAGGGAGGTTTACAGCCTTGGTCCCTGGATCCTGTACTCTGTTTCTGGTCGTCTTTGCCCTTTCCCAGTTTTCAAAACTTTGCACTCACTGGGGTTAAATTCTAATAGCTACGTGTCAGAACAATCATGCAGTTTGCTATGATACATTTGTAGTCTTTCCTGGTCTGCCCTTGCTCGTATTCTCCTTATTAGTTTTGTGTCACCTACGAACATGGACACCTCTGACTCTGTTTCTTCCGTCATGTTGTTTATGTACACAGGATACTATCTGTCCAGGTACTGACCCTTATGGCTCCCTACTCATTACATTTACATATTCCACCTCCTCCACCCAGACAATAACTCGTTGTTTCCTTCCTATTAATTATTACTTGATCCACCTTAGTGTTAAGAGAACAGCTTATATTTCAGCCATTGTCTGTGACGCACTCATTCAAACTCCTGACAATAGACCTGATTAACATCGTGTACCTCCCGCTGTGTACCTCACCTGCCTGCGTGTTCCTCTAAATTTTGCCCCAGCCTCTTGTGCGGCATTTTATTGCCTTCCTACAGTCCATAAATATATAGTTCATCCATCTCCCTCCCTCCCCTCTCTTTCTCTCTCTTGTCTTATTTTAAGTACCTTGTTGTAGAACTCCAGCAGATTTGTGTAGCAGAAATTTACCATCTCTAAAAACCTTTTTGGTCGTTGTTGATGAATACACTGATGATCTCCATAACCTTACATACTATGTCAGTAGCATTGGCTTGTAGTTTAATACTACATGTCTTTCCCCTTTTCTTAGCAGCGCTGTATAGCCCTTGTGGCTTAGCGCTTCTTTTTGATTATAATAATAATAATAATCCCCTTTTCTTAAATATTGGGATTACATACCCTGTTCCACACTCTGGGAGCTGCCCTGTTTCAAATAACTTGTTAACGAACACAACTGGTGGTTCACACAGTTCTTGTGCTCTCTCCCTCAGAACCCACGGACAGCTGTTGTCATGTTCCATTGCCTTCCAGTATCTTATCTTACTCACAAGTTTCCTCATCTCTTCTGTCACTGAAGAGCTTGTGTGCTTTTTCTTATGTATGTTCGTATTTACTCTTTGTCGTTGAAGATTGAGACACTTTTAAACCATTTATCACTCTTTATCGTCAAAATCACTCTGTGATCTTGTAGGCTAAACCACTTCAATCTCTCCACGTTCTTCCTGATGGACGTAATGATTTTTTTTTTAATCTTTTTTTTCGTGAAACCAATTTGAGATTTTTAATTTCATTACATTCATGTAAACTCCAGAGACTCTCATTATACAGTATTTTATCTTAGTTTATACACTTGTAACAGTAGTTCTCTGATTTTTGGACATGTTAATTAAATTTAATCCTGTTGCCACTCTCAAGGTCATCATCAAGGCCTGTGAATGTTGTCAATTTCCTCCGTATATTACTGTGTGTATCGTAGTCTGTACGTTTCGCATTTTTCAGTAAATGTTGTTTGAGTTTACTGACTTTATGTCGTGAAAGAGATAAATTATGTTTGCCATCATTTTTTTTTTTTTGTAAAGAATGGTTGTCAGCTGATATGTGTAAAGAAAAATTTCTTAAGTTTTAAGTATTACTCACTTCTTCCTTTCATATACGTGGGTACCCTTCACACTTGTATATACCTGGGTACCCTTCACACTTGTATATACGTGGGTACCCTTCACATTTGTATATACCTGGGTACCCTTCACACTTGTATATACGTGGGTACCCTTCACACTTTTATATAAGTTGGTACCCTTCACACTTGTATATACCTGGGTACCCTTCACATTTGTATATACCTGGGTACCCTTCACATTTGTATATACCTGGGTACCCTTCACACTTGTATATATGTGGGTACCCTTCACACTTTTATATACGTTGGTACCCTTCACACTTGTATATACCTGGGTACCCTTCACACTTGTATATACCTGGGTACCCTTCACACTTGTATATACGTGGGTACCCTTCACACTTGTATATACGTTGGTACCCTTCACACTTGTATATACCTGGGTACCCTTCACACTTGTATATACCTGGGTACCCTTCACACTTGTATATACGTGGGTACCCTTCACACTTTTATATACGTTGGTACCCTTCACACTTGTATATACCTGGGTACCCTTCACACTTGTATATACCTGGGTACCCTTCACACTTGTATATACCTGGGTACCCTTCACACTTGTATATACCTGGGTACCCTTCACACTTGTATATACCTGGGTACCCTTCACATTTGTATATACCTGGGTATCCTTCACACTTTTATATACGTTGGTACCCTTCACATTTGTATATACCTGGGTACCCTTCACACTTGTATATACCTGGGTACCCTTCACACTTGTATATACCTGGGTACCCTTCACACTTGTATATACCTGGGTACCCTTCACACTTGTATATACCTGGGTACCCTTCACACTTGTATATACCTGGGTACCCTTCACATTTGTATATACGTGGGTACCCTTCACACTTGTATATACCTGGGTACCCTTCACATTTGTATATACCTGGGTACCCTTCACACTTGTATATACCTGGGTACCCTTCACACTTGTATATACCTGGGTATCCTTCACACTTGTATATACGTGGGTACCCTTCACACTTGTATATACCTGGGTACCCTTCACACTTGTATATACCTGGGTACCCTTCACACTTATATATACCTGGGTACCCTTCACACTTATATATACCTGGGTACCCTTCACACTTGTATATACCTGGGTACCCTTCACATTTGTATATACCTGGGTACCCTTCACACTTGTATATACCTGGGTACCCTTCACACTTGTATATACCTGGGTACCCTTCACACTTGTATATACCTGGGTACCCTTCACACTTGTATATACCTTGGGTACCCTTCACACTTGTATATACCTGGGTACCCTTCACACTTGTATATACCTGGGTACCCTTCACACTTGTATATACCTGGGTACCCTTCACACTTGTATATACCTGGGTACCCTTCACACTTGTATATACCTGGGTACCCTTCACACTTGTATATACCTGGGTATCCTTCACACTTGTATATACCTGGGTACCCTTCACACTTGTATATACCTGGGTACCCTTCACACTTGTATATACCTGGGTACCCTTCACACTTGTATATACCTGGGTACCCTTCACACTTGTATATACCTGGGTACCCTTCACACTTGTATATACCTGGGTACCCTTCACACTTGTATATACCTGGGTACCCTTCACACTTGTATATACCTGGGTACCCTTCACACTTGTATATACCTGGGTACCCTTCACACTTGTATATACCTGGGTACCCTTCACACTTGTATATACCTGGGTACCCTTCACACTTGTATATACCTGGGTACCCTTCACACTTGTATATACCTGGGTACCCTTCACACTTGTATATACCTGGGTACCCTTCACACTTGTATATACCTGGGTACCCTTCACACTTGTATATACCTGGGTACCCTTCACACTTGTATATACCTGGGTACCCTTCACACTTGTATATACCTGGGTACCCTTCACACTTGTATATACCTGGGTACCCTTCACACTTGTATATACCTGGGTACCCTTCACACTTGTATATACCTGGGTACCCTTCACACTTGTATATACCTGGGTACCCTTCACACTTGTATATACCTGGGTACCCTTCACACTTGTATATACCTGGGTACCCTTCACACTTGTATATACCTGGGTACCCTTCACACTTGTATATACCTGGGTACCCTTCACACTTGTATATACCTGGGTACCCTTCACACTTTCACTGTTCTTCCCTTTTTTGAAGCACACTCCTCACATGTATTCTCCAGTCTGCTATTTTTTCCTCTTGCTGGTATTGCAGTGTTAAGGACGAGGCTAAGCCTGGCCATTACCACTTCCACCTGTATCACTTACTAAAATTAATTTTTTTTATTATCTTAACCCACATCTGTACTCAATGAGAAAAATGTTTAAAGAGAGAGAAAAGCAAGCCATTCCTTATATACTCATTTTCCTTGTCGAGCATAACATATTTTAATATATTTCGGCTTCATCTGTGGGCAGATTCACCTAGTCCGTGGGGCTGGATTCCAAATCTTAAAGTTGTCTATGTAAATTGTGTATTCTGGAACTTTGCTACAGTTACTAGGCTTTAGCCATGAAATATATCCCATTTTCCACATCAGCATTATATCTCTTTGCTATAATTATGAATGAACTGCAAATGCTTCAGGAGGTGCGCACGGTACCCTGGCCGTGTGTGGACCGCAACAGTCGTGGACTGGGTCAGCGACTCTTAAGAAAGATGGTCTTCTACCTTTCAGTCGGCCGTAATGCTATCGTTGTTATTACTTGCTCTGTCATCGCCTATTGCCTCGATGGGGATGAACAACCCTTCACAATTACAGGTGAGCTGCAGTCGTGCTGGTTTTAAACACTGTTGCTACAGATATATTGTGTCTTTATTTACCTTGGATATTAGAACTTGCTTTGATGTTTTAAGAATTCATTGTATTTATTTTTACTGTAGCAGTAAACGCCCCTCACATGCTTAAATATTTTCTCCGTGTGACTTCGTTTGTACTAGTGATCACTTGTGTTCCTACGGTTCTTGGGGAAGCATAACTAGACACAACATAACTAGACCGAAAGAGAAGCACCATAATTTGAAGTGAAAATACACTACTGGACTCCAGAAGCTCTAGCGTATACGTACATAATAGTCCAAACCTTTACCTTTAACGACTCCGACTTCAAGAAAGCCTGTGTAACAAGCACACTGGCTGGCCCTCCTGCACCCTACTCAGGGAAACAAATCCAGATGTTACTTTCTAGCCTTGAAGAATCTTGCCAGACTGATAACAGGGTTACTGACCTTGAAGAACCTTGATAGACACTAGCATCAAGATCACTGGCCTTGAAGAACCTTGCCGGATAATGACAACAGGATCATCATCGAGGACAAGAGAGATAGAGTACTGATCATGAACCCTAGACTGTACTATATATGGATGATGAATGACATACTTCGCAGCATCATGTACAACCATTCATTGATCATTATCTGAAGATGCAGACTATTTTATCTATCTCCAACGCACATGGAAACCAAAAACAATCAGAACAAGGCAAAAAAAGTTAATTCACCTTATCCCCCTAAACCTTCTGTTGTGTTTGGTTTGCCAATACACACACACAAAGATATCCTCGTGAGACATATTTTACATCAAGAATAGGTAGTGGTATCCATGGACACGCAGAGTCTGGCAAAATATGTCTATATTGCTTGGTACCACCACCAGCATTCACTCTTTCAGTAGAAGTAGTACCACCAGCAGCATTCACTCTCTCAGCAGAGGTGGTACCACCAGCAGCATTCACTCTCTCAGCAGAGGTGGTACCACCAGCAGCATTCACTTTCTCAGCAGAGGTGGTACCACCAGCAGCATTCACCCTCTCAACAGAGGTGGTACCACCAGCAGCATTCACTCTCAGCAGAGGTGGTACCACCAGCAGCATTCACCCTCTCAACAGAGGTGGTACCACCAGCAGCATTCACTCTCAGCAGAGGTGGTACCACCAGCAGCATTCACCCTCTCAACAGAGGTGGTACCACCAGCAGCATTCACTCTCTCAGCAAAGGTGGTACCACCAGCAGCATTCACTCTCTCAGCAGAGGTGGTACCACCAGCAGCAATCACCCTCTCAACAGAGGTGGCACCACCACCAGCATTCACTTTCTCAATAGAGGTGCCTTCCTATAC
Source organism: Cherax quadricarinatus (assembly GCF_038502225.1). Taxonomy (NCBI): domain Eukaryota; kingdom Metazoa; phylum Arthropoda; class Malacostraca; order Decapoda; family Parastacidae; genus Cherax; species Cherax quadricarinatus. The sequence goes on along the minus strand of NC_091314.1, from coordinate 8,810,119 downwards.
CTAGGTAAACTCAGGTGCAGTATTGTGAGGAAGCAGTAATATCCATCACACCTTCCCACACTTATTCTTTCTTACTCGTTGTGAGGACGTATACATATATGTTCGTGTTGTTTCTGTCTAGCACTTGACGTATAACTTACACCTTAGTTTTCGAAAAGTTGCCCAAGAAAGACTCACCTTGATAAATTTCTTTACACAAATAAACCGCACATAGGAGAAAGACTTTAACCATTGACTAGTCATACTAATACACGAAGGTGAGGGAGCCTCTTCTGTATATACTGGTTCCCTCACCTTCGTGTGTTAGTGTGACTAGTCAATTTCTTTGTTTTACTGAAACTGATGACTTACAGTCTTACACTCAAGAATAAAGGCAATAAAAATTACAACTTACGATATTGGTAATTAATACTTGGACACTGCAGTACCCAAATCCTCAGGTATACATCTCCTGGTTTTATTTCTTATTTTGGTGTACTACCTAAGTGTGTTGAATATTTTTATAACTATAAATAGAACAGAAAGATGCTCTTTTAAAGTTTGTAAATATTAAAAAAAAAATGTTTTTGTCTTGTTAGGCTACGTGGAGCCTGGGATACCATATGCATCTCTTCCGCCGTTCTCCGCCGAGATCAACAACCAGACCATAACGTTTCCAGAGATCATGAGTGACATTGGCATTGGTATAGCGATGGTGCCATTCATTGCCATTCTTCACCATATTGCTATTGTCAGTGCCTTTGCTAAAGGAAGAACTTACGACACCACCCAGGAGATTATTACTCTGGGAGTCTCCAATATTATTGGCTCATTTTTTGGGTAAGTTTTTAAATTATATTTCTAGGTAACATGTAAATTTAAGGGTGGGAGCGTGTGTCATGATGCTGATGAAGGGCTCTTGGTCCAGGGAACTACTGCTACCTCTCCCTTGGCTCAGATTTGAATAACTACCATTCCCGGAGAGTTGTGTGACTTATGGGTTAAGGTTTTCTTCACGAATATAATACTGTAGATAAATAAGATAAAAGGACGATGGAAAACTTGAGTGCTGTTCAGTAAGATGTAGATAAATGTTTAGTGTTTCCTGTAAGCCTGGGTTGGGCTCCTCTTCTTGGCCCCGCCTGTTGATTCTCAATCATCTTAACCTCTTGGATTCCATAGGCATTATATGAACATACAGCGCCTTCGGATGCCTATCCATAAGGGCAGTTATCAATAGAAATCCAAAGGCGCTTTCCCTTTGAATCCCTATCCAGAGGGAAAGTTCTTTACCTATCTGGGTGCATTCATTACTCAGTTTGTTATAGGTGTTCCATGTTATATTGTGATCGGAGGGGGGGGGTCATGACGACACACTTCAGGCACGGACAGTGTAGGGGTGACTGTTATTGCAATTTTGACATGCAACACGAGCAACTTGCAAGGGCAAGCGGGAAAGGTTATTGTACAGTAAATAGTATATCACTTGCAAACATTAACATTTGATTGGGGGTAAACATATTTCACAACAGACCATGAGAAAGCGAAATGCAACTACAGTGTATGTAGATTTTATTCGGATAATTGACACGGAGTTAGTCAACCAGGGTAAACTTATTTAGAAACTATAATTAATTCTCATTGGGGTACTTTGATTCTTTTCCCCAGGATGCCACCCACAACAGTCGACTAACACACAAGTTAGGCGAACAGAGGCAATGTTTCCTCTTGTGCCGGGATCGAACCCACGTCCTTCAGATACAAGGCGAAAGCGTTACCACTTGAACCACTACCAATGAAAGTTACCAGCCATTAAAACCTATCACAAAATAAGATATCTCATAATAACCTGATAAAAAAACCGCAGTGGACCATTTTATAACAGATCTCTCAAGATTCTGCAGATTTAACGCTCTAACACCGACAGGTCCATGCCAACGACGGGAGTTTTGGCATCTTCAGCAGTTAACCTGACGAGTGGAGTGCGTACTCCTGCTGGTGGTTTGGTCACAGGAATCATGGTTCTCCTCGCACTCACCTTCCTCACGCCGTGCTTCACGTGAGTTAACAACCAAACACACACACACGACAGGCTTGGACTTCCAGCAAGCGTGTGTGAACGTATTAGTAGTGAATGGAGACGAATGTTTTTGGGACCTGACGAGCTGACGGAGTGTGAGCAGGGTAATATTTTGTGAAGGGATTCAGGGAAACCAGTTAGCCGGACTTGAGTCCTGGAGGTGGGAAGTACGATGCCTGCACTTTAAAGGATGGGGTTGGGATATTAGCTGTTTGGAGTGACATCTATTGTCGTATCTGAGCACCTCTGCAAAGACAGTGATTATGTATGAATGATGATGAAAGTTTTTTCTTTCTTATTTGGGTCACCCTGCCTCGGTGGGAAACGGCCGACATATATATATATATATATATATATATATATATATATATATATATGTATATATATATATACATATATATATATATACATATATATATATATCTTTCTTTCAACACACCAGCCGTATCCCACCGAGGCGGGGTGGCCCAAAAGGAAAAACAAAAGTTTCTCCTTTCACATTTAGTAATATATACAGGAGAAGGGGATACTAGCCCCTTGCTCCTGGCATTTTAGTCGCCTCTTACAACACGCATAGCTTACGGAGGAAGAATTCTGTTCCACTTCCCCATGGAGATAAGAGGAAATAAACAAGAACAAGAGCTAGTAAGAAAATAGACGAAAACCCAGAGGGGTGTGTATACATATGCTTGTACATGTATGTGTAGTGTGACCTAAGTGTAAGCAGAAGTAGCAAGACGTACCTGAAATCTTGCATGTTCATGAGACAGAAAAAAGGACACCAGCAATCCTACCATCATGAAAAACAATTACAGGCTTTCGTTTTACACTCACTTGGCAGGACGGTAGTACCTCCCTGGGCAGTTGCTGTCTACCAACCTACTACCTATATATATATATATATATATATATATATATATATATATATATATATATATGTATATGTATATATAAATGTGGTAAATGCAGCAGCGAGGAGACGGTTGGAGGCATTGGAGATGTCCTGTCTAAGGGCAATGTGTGGTGTAAATATTATGCAGAAAATTCGGAGTGTGGAAATTAGGAGAAGGTGTGGAGTTAATAAAAGCATTAGCCAGAGGGCAGAAGAGGGCTTGTTGAGGTGGTTTGGTCATTTAGAGAGAATGGATTAAAGTAGAATGACATGGAAAGCATATAAATCTATAGGGGAAGGAAGGCGAGGTAGGGGTCATCCTCGAAAGGGTTGGAGAGAGGGGGTAAAGGAGGTTTTGTGGGCAAGGGGCTTGGACTTCCAGCAAGCGTTCGTGAGCGTGTTAGATAGGAGTGAATGGAGACGAATGGTACTTGGGACCTGACGATCTGTTGGAGTGTGAGCAGGGTAATATTTAGTGAAGGGATTCAGGGAAACCGGTTATTTTCATATAGTCGGACTTGAGTCCTGGAAATGGGAAGTACAATGCCTGCACTTTAAAGGAGGGGTTTGGGATATTGGCAGTTTGGAGGGATATGTTGTGTATCTTTATACGTATATGCTTCTAAACTGTTGTATTCTGAGCACCTCTGCAAAAGCAGTGATAATGTGTGTGTGTGGTGAAAGTGTTGAATGATGATGAAAGTATTTTCTTTTTGGGGATTTTCTTTCTTTTTTGGGTCACCCTGCCTCGGTGGGAGACGACCGACTTGTTGAAAAAAAAAATGTATATATATATGTATATATATATATATATATATATATATATATATATATATTAAATATATATTAAATATATATTATATATATATATATATATATATATATTAAATTATGGGGAATCAAATTCAAAATGGGAATTGACACAGTTACTTTTTGCTGATGATACTGTGCTTATGGGAGATTCTAAAGAAAAATTGCAAAGGTTAGTGGATGAGTTTGAGAATGTGTGTAAAGGTAGAAAGTTGAAAGTGAACATAGAAAAGAGTAAGGTGATGAGGGTATCAAATGATTTAGATAAAGAAAAATTGGATATCAAATTGGGGAGGAGGAGTATGGAAGAAGTGAATGTTTTCAGGTACTTGGGAGTTGACGTGTCGGCGGATGGATTTATGAAGGATGAGGTTAATCATAGAATTGATGAGGGAAAAAAGGTGAGTGGTGCGTTGAGGTATATGTGGAGTCAAAAAACGTTATCTATGGAGACAAAGAAGGGAATGTATGAAAGTATAGTAGTACCAACACTCTTATATGGATGTGAAGCTTGGGTGGTAAATGCAGCAGCGAGGAGACGGTTGGAGGCAGTGGAGATGTCCTGTCTAAGGGCAATGTGTGGTGTAAATATTATGCAGAAAATTCGGAGTGTGGAAATTAGGAGAAGGTGTGGAGTTAATAAAAGCATTAGTCAGAGGGCAGAAGAGGGGTTGTTGAGGTGGTTTGGTCATTTAGAGAGAATGGATCAAAGTAGAATGACATGGAAAGCATATAAATCTATAGGGGAAGGAAAGAGGGGTAGGGGTCGTCCTCGAAAGGGTTGGAAAGAGGGGGTAAAGGAGGTTTTGTGGGTGAGGGGCTTGGACTTCCAGCAAGCGTGCATGAGCGTGTTAGATAGGAGTGAATGGAGACGAATGATACTTGGGACCTGACGATCTGTTGGAGTGTGAGCAGGGTAATATTTAGTGAAGGGATTCAGGGAAACCGGTTATTTTCATATAGTCGGACTTGAGTCCTGGAAATGGGAAGTACAATGCCTGCACTTTAAAGGAGGGGTTTGGGATATTGGCAGTTTGGAGGGATATGTTGTGTATCTCTATACGTATATGCTTCTAAACTGTTGTATTCTGAGCACCTCTGCAAAAGCAGTGATAATGTGTGAGTGTGGTGAAAGTGTTGAATGATGATGAAAGTATTTTCTTTTTGGGGATTTTCTTTCTTTTTTTTTGGGTCACCCTGCCTCGGTGGGAGACGACAGACTTGTTGAAATATATATATATATATATATATATATATATATATATATATATATATATATATATATATATATATATATATATATATATATATATATATATATATATATATATATATATATATATATATATATATATATATATATATATATGGCACATTATTGTGTTGCAGAGTGTAGTAGGGTATGAGATTACTGATTCATAACGTAATTCCGTCTTCACAGTTACATTCCCAAAGCTACGCTGGCGGCAGTGATCATATGTGCAGTGATTAATCTCATTGATTATGAGATCTTGGCTCCGCTCTGGAGAAGTAAGAAGATCGACCTGGTACCTCTTATGGTCACCTTCTTGGCCTGCCTCTTGTGGGGACTCGAGTGGGGGATTCTCCTGGGCATCGGTATCAATCTCTCAATGCTCCTCTACTCCATTGCTACACCTACTATCAAAGTGGCCATTGTTACACCCAATGTAAGTTCACTTCTTGGTTAGTCATTTTCAGGATCTCTAAAAATAATTATTGAGTTCCTCAGGCTGTTTAAAGATAGTTTAATGGATAATAGACTATTGCTTTGCATAAAAAGTGAAAAATTTATTTTGGGGGATGGGAGGGTGTGGGGAAAATAAGTCAACATAATATTATTGTCTCAGAAATTCTATTGATTTACGATTTTTCTTTATAGTAGTAGTGTTCAAAAAAAAAAGTACATTTCATATATTAAAATTCTGAGCCATTGTTAAAACAAGGAAACACAGGCCATCACGGCTTGAAGAGTACTATCTGTACTGTATGATAACAATACATAACATATATGCTTATTTAATTTACATTACTTAGTGGCATTGTGCAGATGCGTTTCCTTTTATTTTTAAAATGGCTTAACACATATGCACAAATTATTCAGCTGCTTAACATATTTATAATTCCGTGATGGTTAAAATAGATATGAATATGGTTATGGTTAAACATGTTTATAATTCTTTAATGGTTAAAATGGAGGTGCTCTTCCTTGCACTGACCACAGGCACTCTTCTCTTAATTATAATAGGTGGAACCTCGGTGTTCGAACGAACCGAAGTCCGAACAATTTTGTTCAGAAAGAATTGACTCGGTCTTTGAACGTTGCTCAGGAGTCTGAACGCACCCTCTTGTTTAAAATACAGATGTAAAAAGACTGCATGAAAGCCTTGTTTCAAAAGTGCTTTGAAGTGATCTCTGACATTGACCTAACTCGCAGAGCCTTTTGGAAGAGTCAGTTCAACATCCTCCAGCGTAAGAGGCTGATAATTAAAGCCTGGGAAATACTGTTTCGGACATCGAACTTTTCGCAGTTCGAAGACCACCTAGGAACCAATTAAGTTCAAACACGGAAGTTCCACTATAATAGTGTATGTCGAACTCTGCAATAAACATGTTTCTTACTCTTTCTTCTGCAAAAATAATATTGTTATATATTTTTTTTAGAATTAAAGGTTCACATGGATTTTAACGAACTTTAAAAGTTTTTTATTATTATTTTTGAAGTACCGTATATCAACTATTAAATATGTAGCTGTAGTTCCTGAATTATGGTCAACTGATATAAGGGTCGTTGTTGTTTTGTTCTTGAGTCACTTGTTGTAGTTGTAAAATAATCTCACTTGCTGTAGTTGTAAAATAATCTCACTTGCTGTAGTTGTAAAATAATTCACTTGTTGTAGTTGTAAAATAATCTCACTTGCTGTAGTTGTAAAATAATCTCACTTGCTGTTGTTGTAAAATAATCTCACTTGCTGTAGTTGTAAAATAATCTCACTTGTTGTAGTTGTAAAATAATCTCACTTGTTGTAGTTGTAAAATAATCTCACTTGCTGTTGTTGTAAAATAATCTCACTTGCTGTAGTTGTAAAATAATCTCACTTGCTGTTGTTGTAAAATAATCTCACTTGCTGTAGTTGTAAAATAATCTCACTTGCTGTAGTTGTAAAATAATTCACTTGTTGTAGTTGTAAAATAATCTCACTTGCTGTAGTTGTAAAATAATCTCACTTGTTGTAGTTGTAAAATAATCTCACTTGTTGTAGTTGTAAAATAATCTCACTTGCTGTTGTTGTAAAATAATCTCACTTGCTGTAGTTGTAAAATAATCTCACTTGTTGTAGTTGTAAAATAATCTCACTTGCTGTAGTTGTAAAATAATCTCACTTGCTGTTGTTGTAAAATAATCTCACTTGCTGTAGTTGTAAAATAATCTCACTTGTTGTTGTTGTAAAATAATCTCACTTGCTGTAGTTGTAAAATAATCTCACTTGTTGTAGTTGTAAAATAATTCACTTGTTGTAGTTGTAAAATAATCTCACTTGCTGTAGTTGTAAAATAATTCACTTGTTGTAGTTGTAAAATAATCTCACTTGCTGTAGTTGTAAAATAATCTCACTTGCTGTTGTTGTAAAATAATCTCACTTGCTGTAGTTGTAAAATAATCTCACTTGCTGTTGTTGTAAAATAATCTCACTTGCTGTAGTTGTAAAATAATCTCACTTGTTGTAGTTGTAAAATAATCTCACTTGCTGTTGTTGTAAAATAATCTCACTTGCTGTAGTTGTAAAATAATCTCACTTGTTGTAGTTGTAAAATAATCTCACTTGCTGTTGTTGTAAAATAATCTCACTTGCTGTAGTTGTAAAATAATTCACTTGTTGTAGTTGTAAAATAATCTCACTTGCTGTAGTTGTAAAATAATCTCACTTGTTGTAGTTGTAAAATAATCTCACTTGTTGTAGTTGTAAAATAATCTTACATTTACTTCCACATTTTCATGTTTACCTTTCTTTAGAAACAGCATGGAGGATTTGTTACTGTTATTTTACTAAACTTTTAACAGCTTCAACTACATAAACACTCTTACATCCCTCTCTCTCTCTCTCTCTCTCATAAACATTACATTAATAATTTCCTTCGCTGCTGCAGCACCTACCACATGACGCATATGTTTCTCTCAGAAGCATCATGGAGGATATGTTCTGGTTACTCCTTCTCATGGCCTGAGCTACCCCAGCATCTCTCACATCCGTAGTGCCATCAGAAAGGCTGGTCTCCGGCAGGCTGGTGGCTCTCTGCCTATAGTCATTGATTGTTCCTTTATTGATACTGCTGACTTTACATCGGCTAAGGTATCTCTAAAATCTTGATTTTCACTTAAAATTCTGTACTAGTCAAAAATGTTCATTATATGTCATCTTGCAACGGCTGTTAGTTTTATGTTATGGATCATTATTAGATATTATTCAGGTCATTGTCAAATTACAGAATGATACAGTACTTCAAACAATATTTTATTGAAAATTTCATTGATTGAGCATGTTGTTTAAGAAGAAAACTTTAATAATACTAAGCCACTGGAAACGTATGATATTTTCTTCATTTTAACACCATTGGTAATAGTAAATATTAATGAAATGTAATACGGAATCCCAATGTGATACTCTTTATAATTAATCAGTATTTAATATATAATTATGTTTCAGTGACAAAGAATAACACAGACACAATTTTTTAAAATATTTTTTACTGGCTCCTTCACCATCAGGGAATAAAGGGGATGGTGGACGACTTCCAGCTGCGTGGGCAGACTCTGGTGTTCGTGGGGATGAAGCCTCGTGTTCTGCAGATCGTTGGTGCACTTCACGAGGGCATCGTTGTGTGCTCCAGCTTTGATGCTTTGCCTGAGGCTCTGGCAGGTATGGGATCATAGGTGAAGCCCAGACCAGGTGTGGAGACAGTACCATTATACTCCGTCATTATTATTTGTAGGAATTATTCACATAACACCATTATCTATTGTAGGAATTATTCATACAACACCAGTATACTCTACCATTATTTTTTGTAGGAATTATACTTTACCATTTTTATTATTTTAGGAATTATTCACGCAACACCATTATATATAGTCTACCATTATTTATTGTAGGAATTATCCACACAGCCAGTTGCTGCACTTAGCTAATTCTACACACCAAATGGGTAAATACAGTAGTTAGTCTCAACTACAACAGTTGGATTAATCCACTGTTATAGAAACATGGGCAGCCTATACATCATGTCCCACCCGGGAATCAAACCGGGGTCCTTTTAGTTGAGCTGAACGCTCCACACAACAGCTCCCATAACTAAAAAATGAGCTATGAAAAGTGACTGAAAATAATAAAAAAGCCATTGTTGATACACTTGTTGATTAATGGGAAGAATGCGTGGAAAAAAAATTCTTCAGTGATAGAATATTGCAGTGGGATCCAAGAGGAGGCAGCAAGTACTGCAATCAGTGCAAATTAAATATATATATATATATATATATATATATATATATATATATATATATATATATATATATATATATTTATGTTCAGTGATACACTGCAAGTGGAAGATACACGCAGGACCGTAAATGAAACAGCAAACAGACATTAAAATTTTAGGTACAGCACTTTATCAAGTAATTTTGCATTCTTCGTTTTCAGTAGGTGGTGAATGGGGGCTCTGTAGTTTAATTATTCAATTGTTCATTGTATAGTGAGTAATGAATAATCTAAGTGAACCCTGAAGATTGAATAAGGTTTGTTTTTGTAAGTTCAACACTGTACACTTTATTGCCAGCGATTTTTTCTTTTTAACTTGTACACAATTCAGTCTTGCATAAAGAGAAGTGCTTCTGCATCAGCTCTCCTTAAAAATACCTTTGATCTGATGTGACACATTTTTGGCATACTAAATTTTTAATAATTGATGGAACACTTTTACCAGATGGCGAGACCGAGGTGGGACTGGAAACCGTCAACTGCGGTGGACGCCACGGCGGAGATATAGTCATCTCTACCATGATATCCACACCCACGTCTGACACCAGTGACGCAGCCAACCCTCTGCTCACCACCACAGCTTTCCAAGACCAGAAGTAGCATAACTTTACAACTATTTTGGCCACAAATAGCAAATCTCTCAAAGGCAGGGCAAACTGCAAATCAGATCACCTGGTCTGTCTCTAACTTCTTGACTCTTGCAGTCACTGGGCTTACCTATTCTTAACATTTTCTGGAGCATGTGCCGAGGGCCCAAATCCAGCTCAGATAGGGACGTACAGTTTGAGGCTATTACCCCAGAGAATGTGATCTAAGACTAGTAATTGAATGAGCCAGATAAGAATTTCACCGGCGCGCTGTGAAAAGTGCACCACACTACTCTCAGCACATGTATAGTCAACTACGAGAGATATATAACACATAAAATGTGCACAACAATACTCGATCCTTCAAGCTGAATTCCAAGGAATATCAACACGTCGTCCCAAGTGGGAGGTGCTTCAGTAGCATCATAGTTATACTGAGACAGAGAAGAAACTACCTGGTAGACTCGAGGGAAGTATATGGAATAAGTCAGGAAGAGTGATGGTAACTTGTCAGTATTTTAGTCTTGGTAACCAGAAGTGAAGCATGTTTCTGGTCTTGGTAAATCTCAAGTGAAGCATGTTTATAGTCTGGTAACTTGAAGTGAAGTAAAAATGAGCACCTTAAATATTCCTGTTAATGATGCATATCAGTGTTGGGCTTTAATTAAGCTCCGTAGATCATGTCGAGTTGTGTTGACGCATCACAGTAACGGTATGCTGCCTTCATAACAGCATACCGTTTCTTCATAACGGCATACTATCTTCATAACAGCATAATGCCTTCATAACATATTGCCTTTGTAACAGTATAATGCCTTCATAGCAGCATACTGTTCATAACAGCATGCTGTCTTCATAACAGTGTACTGTCTTCGTAACAGCTTACTGTTTTCATAACAGTATACTGTCTTCATGACAGCATAATACCTTTATAACATCATACTGTCTTAACAGCATGCTGTCTTCATAACAGCATGCTGTCTTCATAACACATTTTCATAACATACTGTTTCTTCATAACGGCATGATGTGTCGTCATAACATCATGGGTCATCAGCACAGCATATGTCATCATATGTATCATAACAGCACGTGTCATAGCAGCATGTTGTCATCATAACAGTATGTTGTGTCATAACAGCATGTATCATCATAACAGGATGCGTCATACCAGCATGCTGTCATCATAACGTGTCATCATTACAACATATAACAACATATTGTGGCATAACAGCATGTTATAACAGTATAACAGCATCCTGTGTCGTAACAGCATTCTATGTGCCATAACATCATACTACGTCGTCATAATAGTATGTGATCATACCAACATTCTATGTGTTATAAGAGCATACTGTTATAATAGCATGTGTCATAACAGCATACTGTGTCATCATAATAACATACTGTTTCGTCATAACAGAATACTGTCATCATAACATACTGTGTCGTCATAACAGCATATTTTATGATAACCATGTGTCATCGCATACTGTGTAATAACACCATACCAAGTCATAACATCACATGGTGTCACCATAACAGCAAATGATGTCACCATAACAGCACATGGTGTCACCATAACAGCATAGTGTCATAACAGCATACCGTTTCATCATAACAGCCTGCCATGTCATGATAACAGCATACCGTGTCATCACAACAGCATAGTTAGAACAGAACACAGTGTCATAACAGCATACAGTATCATCACATGTTGCTTACAGTGTCATTATAACAGCATACATTCTTATTAGCACAAGGTGTCTCATAACAGCATACAGTGTCATCACATGTTGCCTACAGTGTCTGCATAACAGCATATAATTATAACAGCATGAAGTATTATCATAACAGCATACATTGTCATCATAACAGCATACAGTATCTTCATAACGGCATGGTGTCAACACAACAGCATAGTGTCTTCATAACAGCATTGTCATCATAACAGCATAGTGTCATAACAGCATACATTGTCATCACAACAGCATACAGTGTCATCATAACAGCATATAGTGTCATCATAACAGCCCATGGTGTCTCATAACAGTGACAAGTACCTCAGTGGTTACTATGCAAGACTGTTCTCTCAGGGGGAAGCAGCGTAATGTTGATGCCATAACTATTAAGTCAGCACATATTGATGTCATTTAATTATACATCAATTCCATCAGTGCTTGAATTTCGTACCATTGATGTCAGTTAATTATACATCAATTCTGTCAGTGCTTGAATCTCGTGCCATTGATGTCAGTCAGTAATACATCAACTCCATCAGTGCTTGAATCTCGTACCCCACTGATGAACTCTCCCTTTCATTTGTAAATAATTTTTTAGGTGTTCTCACTACTTTTCAATAGAAGTTAGCTAGTGTTAGAGAATCACGACTTTCTTTTTCTCTTAGGCCCTAACTTTCATTAGTAATTAGTTAGAATTGTTAGAATAGTGAATCACGATTTTTTGTTTTTGTTTAGGTCATAGATTTCGTCATTGATGTTCAGTGTGATGAGCGAGAACATATCCCAGCAGTTTATTTCTTTATTTACATTCGTGTGTAGCTTTGGTAGTGATGTAGGTTCGTCTTCGTAACCTTGTTTTTATCAGGGGAAAAAATTAACAATACGAAGGCTAATGTCAGCATCCAGTTGTGTATGTGTATGTGTGTGTACTCACCTATTTGTGGTTGCAAGGATCGGTTCTCAGATCTTGGACCTGTCTGCCTCTTGCAACCCTTCAGATTCACTCCTTCTTAGTCTCGTGTGTGTGTGTTCTTAACTTCTTACCTATTTGTGGTTGCAGGGTCGAGTCACAGCTCCTGGCCCCGCCTCTATATATGTTTATCTGTATATGGTGGTTGCAGGGTTCGAGTCCTAGTTCCTGACCTCGCCTCTAAACTTGCCCATCCTAACCTCAGGGGCCCTTTCGTACCTGATCTTAAAACTGTGTATGGATCATGCCTCCAGCCCTTCTTCATCGAGATCATTCCACTTCCCGACCATTCTGAGAGTGAAGAAAATTTTTCTGACATCCCTGTGGTTCGTCTTTGCCTTTAACGTCCAGCTGTCCTCGAGTATCTGTTTCTTGACTCAATTTCCCAGAGAATTTCGTATACTGTTATCTTCCTGGTTCCTTTGTCCTCCAGTGTCTTTAGATTCAATTCAGTTAGCCTCCTATCATAGCTCGTACGCCTGTGCTCTTGAACAAACCTCACTGCATGTTTCTGTACTTTATCCAGTCTCTTAACATGGATTTTTCAGGTGTGGGTTCCATACTGGTGACGCATACTCCAAGATGGGCTTGACATATGTCATATAAACATCCTGAAATGACTTGTTGTGATTCCTGATTCCTGAAGTCCTTTCCAAAATTTGCGAACAATCATGAATACATACATACGTACATACACATTGGATGATTACCGCATAATAACCATCAAATTTCGCAATTTTATCCGCACATTTTAACTGCATTTATGAACCTTGAAGTAGGTGCCAAAATAGTTTTAAGTATAGTGCCCCTTGTTGTGGTGGCATCGCAAAGTGTCCCAGATGACCCCAAAAAATTATCTTGCAAATTGGTGAGGCCACGGTATGTGGCTAGGATTGTCTATACGACATTCTACAGGGTTACAGGAAACATTATAGTGAATCATTGACATAGTGTGTGTGTGTGGCTTTGTCAAGTACAGTACTTAACAGTCACTCTGCAGACTTGACAAAGAGTAACTTGTGGCTTGACAGTCGCAATGCAGAATTGACAAGTCACACTGCAGGCTTGACAGTCACACTGCAGGCTTGACAGTCACACTGCAGGCTTGACAGTCACACTGCAGGCTTGACAGTCACTGCAGGCTTGACAGTCACACTGCAGGCTTGACAGTTACACTGCAGGCTTGACAGTTACACTGCAGGCTTGACAGTCACACTGCAGGCTTGACAGTCACACTTCAGGTTGGACAGTCACACTACAGGCTTGACAGTCACACTGCAGGCTTGACAGTTACACTGCAGGCTTGACAGTCACACTGCAGGCTTGACAGAGCCAAGAGTCACACTGCAGGCTTGACAGTCACACTGCAGGCTTGGCAGCCAAGAGTCACACTGCAGGCTTGACAGTCAAGAGTCACACTGCAAACTTGGTAGTCACACTACATGTATGTAGGCTTGACAAAGTCACTGCAGGCTTGACAAAGCCAAGCAACGGGATTAAAGTTATCCTTGCTCTGTCTTACGAGTGTTTGATGCACCTTGTGACGATATTAACTGTGTATTAGCAAACACTAGTATAAAATAATAATAATAATAATGTGAGTCAATGAAACTTTATGATGTAAATAACATTACATGAACAAGGACACAGGTATAGAACAAGAGTTTACACAACGCTTCGCTCTGTGTAAAGCTTTTTGCATAAAGCGATACGTTGCCACAAATAAAGCGTGTTTTGTACCCGTGTCTCCTATTCATTACTCTGGCAGTACGCTTCTAAATCTAACATTGGACTAAATTGTATTGGGCAATTGCTTCAATAATGTGTTTTTTTTTTTAATAAAAGTTATAATAAATTTGGTTTTCCCCGTAAATGTACCATAAATATTAATTAATTTGTGAGGTTAAAAAATTAAACTTCGGGTCAAGAATAATAATAATAATTAATAATAATAATTGATTTGCAAAGAAAGCGTACTGAAGTGTTAAAGTTTTTGAAAAGCCTATAGATAATATGTATAATTATGTTTATGGCAACGGAAGTTAATTTTGGGTCCTTAAAATATAATTATGAGGAGCCCAGTAAGCCTGTTTCTGGGAATTGGTGAAATATGATTATTTTGGGTCCTTGTGTTTATAATTATGTTCATGCTAAACCTAGTGAAATAGTTGCGCTGGTCAGGAAATATAATTATGTTGGGACCAGACATAATGGTGCTAGGACCAGGAAGTGTAATTATGTTGGGACCAGGAAATGTAATTATGTTGGGGCCAAGAAATTAGAATTATGTTCAGGCCAGGAAATATAATTGTTGGGCCTATTAATTCTCATTACAGTAATGCCAGAAAAATGTAAATATTTGGGAGCTTTTTAAGTTTATATATGATGGCAGGTATTGCCTACACAAGTGACAGAGAGACACTTAGTACACAGCAAAATGTTGTAGATGTTTTGCTCTGGGTAGCTAAACACTCACAGTAATGAAGGTTTTCTCTGGACCAAGTTGTCACTCACAGTATAGTTTGGGTCAGTGTAGTACTGTATAGTTCTGGTGGGGTCATTTAAGTGTAGTTAATTGGTATTGGTAAGGATATATTGGCTGTGATGAGAGGGTGGGAGACCTAGTGATTGTGGGGAGGAAAAATAATTGATATGCTAGTAGAGGATATTTTCGATACATAACCCATACTGATTTAACTTTCGTTTTTTTTTTAATATAATAATAATAGAATTACTGATGAAGCTGCTCTTTATAACGTAATTAAATTTTTTAGAATTTATGCTTACGTGGCTATTAATTTGATGAGTTATTACGGTGCAATAAAACACAAAACGCAAAAATTAATAAGAAAATGCGTAATAATGTATTATTTAAGGACAAGCATCATTGGTCAAATATTACTTAAAAGCAATATTACTTCAGTATATTTATAAATATTATGATGAAAGTATTTCATTCAGATAATATCAATCATATAATGCAAATTTTAATTTATTTTAACTACCGAGTGAGTGTGGTCTTTTTTTTTTTTTTTTACCCGAAAAAAATATTAATTTTATTTTTGTACAGGTCTGGGTACTATAATTATAAATCCTCAAAAAATCTCTTTCGCAGGTGAAGTTAAGTGTACCTGAAAGATTTTACCTGACTAAAGAAGCACATCAATACAATTGGTCCTTGTTTTAGAGCCCATTTATTAATTTCCCAGTGTATTGAATCTTTAAGATTCAATACTGGAATTGAATCTTTAAGATTCAATACTGGAATTGAATCTTTAAGATTTAGTAGTGGAATTGAATCTTTAAGATTCAGTACTGGAATTGAATCTTTAAGATTTAGTAGTGGAATTGAATCTTTAAGATTCAGTATTGGAATTGAATCTTTAAGATTCAGTACTGGAATTGAATCTTTAAGATTCAGTACTGGAGTTGAATCTTTAAGATTCAGTACTGGAATTGAATCTTTAAGATTCAATACTGGAATTGTATCTTTAAGATTCAATACTGGAATTGTATCTTTAAGATTCAGTACTGGAATTGAATCTTTAAGATTTAGTAGTGGAATTGAATCTTTAAGATTCAGTATTGGAATTGAATCTTTAAGATTCAGTACTGGAATTGAATCTTTAAGATTCAGTACTGGAATTGAATCTTTAAGATTCAATACTGGAATTGAATCTTTAAGATTCAATACTGGAATTGAATCTTTAAGATTCAATACTGGAATTGAATCTTTAAGATTCAATACTGGAATTGAATCTTTAAGATTCAATACTGGAATTGAATCTTTAAGATTCAGTACTGGAATTGAATCTTTAAGATTTAGTAGTGGAATTGAATCTTTAAGATTCAGTACTGGAATTGAATCTTTAAGATTTAGTAGTGGAATTGAATCTTTAAGATTCAGTATTGGAATTGAATCTTTAAGATTCAGTACTGGAATTGAATCTTTAAGATTCAGATAATTGAATCTTTAAGATTCGATACTGGAATTGAATCTTTAAGATTCAATACTGGAATTGAATCTTTAAGATTCGATACTGGAATTGAATCTTTAAGATTCAATACTGGAATTGAATCTTTAAGATTCAATACTGGAATTGTATCTTGTTTACACTAAACTTGATGTTGTCCTGTAAGATAACATAACGTTTAGTGATAATAAGGATGAGGTGGTAGTAAAGTAGAATAATTATGTTTTAGTCATGGTGTCTATAACTCAGCTCATTTTATTAACCATCATTAAATACTAAACTCCAAAATTAATGTTCGAGCTTGACATAAAACTTGAGTAATAAATATAAGTAATAAAATTGAAGCAGCTTTTCCAAACCAGGATTCAAAAAATGGCTTATATTTATTTATAAATTACATACATTTTTTAGTGTATAGCCTTTTAGTAATAAAGATGGCAGTGGATTGTTACAATGGAAACTAATCCATTACTTATGTTACTTTACAGTAAAGTAACCAGAAATATAAGGTTTATTACTTGTGACCAACTTTATTAAAGTTCTATAATTGTATGTTATTGTTGACTGTATTCTTTATTATAAGTCATCACAGTCAAGACTTTATTTAAAATAATTTTATTATTCACGATAATTATCCTGTGGAGGGAACTCAAAACACTACAGAGCAACGGTGCCTGAACTGTAACCCAACATTCTGTTAGTTAAGTAAATTACGATTGTAATAACTCATTTACATAAAACAAAGCATTCAATTAATATTAATTAAGGGTGTTGCTTACATGAGGAATTCAGTCGCAAAAATAATTTGGCATAATTATATTTTCTCATGTACCATACTGTTTGTTTTGTCCATCGGCATTATACCATTATACTAACAAGCATAAAATGGTATGAGTTATATTTTCTCAGCAAATCATATAATGCAATATGTTGATTTTCTATTGGGTGAGCTGATAAATCAGTAAAGGCCTCGATTTGGTCAGTATCTCCACAGAGATTTTCATTATGTGACTAAGACCTTCGTCACTTGATTTTTATTTCCCAAAGTATTGCAAGTTCAATACAATTACTAAGATAAATATGCTGCAAACTTTCAACAGCTTTAAGTTAATGCTTACGAGCTAAGAAAGTTTTCCTTGTATCTTGCTTCCTCTAGGCATTTAGCAACATTCGTTGCGAAATGCAGTTTTTTTTTATTTACAAATATTGCTAGCTGCGCATTTGGAAGAGTGACATATTCAAGGATGTACAACAAATGCAGCACATAATTTGTTCGTCCAGTGTATGTCTGTGCAGTCAAGTCAGAGGTATTGTTTCCTCCTGACTTACTCCACACGGTTTTCTACTGTGATCCCTAATGCCCTTTTCCTTCTCTTCTTTCAGTCTAATTCCTTCCCAGACCTTCCCCCTCTTCTCTACTGGTTCTTTCACATCATGCATCTAGCGCTGTGACCCATGCGGTTTTAATATAATAAAAGTAATAATAATAATCCACGCTTCATTAAAATCTTGCACAACACATATTTCATTCCAGTCAACAAGACTTTCAGTCACTGAACAAAAATGCTGCCAATACCTTCTCTCAGTATTATAACCCCATTAGATATTTCAGTGAGATTCGCTATTTATATTTCTTTATTATTTTTTTTTTAACACATTGGCCGATTCCCACCTAAAGATAGTGTGGCCCGAAAAAAGAAAAACTTTCATCATTCACTCCATCACTGTCTTGCCAGAGGGGTGCTTTACACTACATTTATAAAACTGCAACATTAACACTCCTCCTTTAGAGTGCAGACACTGTACTTCCCATCTCCAGGACTCAGGTCCGGCCTGCCGGTTTCCCTGAATCCCTTCATAAATGTTACTTTGATCACACTCCAACAGCACGTCAAGTATTAAACACCATTTGTCTCCATTCACTCCATTCACAAAACCTTTACCCCTTCCATCCACCGCTTTCTAGGCCGACCCCTACCCCGCCTTCCCTCCACTACAGATTTATACACTCAAGTCATTCTGTTTTGTTCCATTCTCTCTACCTGTCCGAACCACCTCAACAGCCCCTCCTCAGCCCTCTGGATAATAGTTTTGATAATCCCACACCTTCTAATTTCCAAACTACGAATTCTCTGCATTATGTTCACACCACACATTGCCCTCAGACATGACATCTCCACTGCCTCCAGCCTTCTCCTCATTGCAACATTCATCACCCATGCCTCACACCCATACAAAAGCGTGGGTAAAACTATACTCTCATACAGTCCCCTCTTTGCCTCCAAGGACAAAGTTCTTTGTCTCCACAGACTCCTAAGTGCACCACTCACCCTTTTCCCCTCATCAATTTTATGATTCACCTCATCCTTCCGTAAAATTATTTCTGGGTAGACACGCAACTTAACAATTATTTGTATGCTAAAACTGAACAGATTTGTATTATATTTTCGGTATATATTCTTTTGGGGTATACAGTGCAACACTTTAGTTACGGGTCTAGGTTTTTTGGTAAATAATAATAATATAGTAATAAATAATAAAATAATAGCAATAATAATAATAATATTGTACCTTGTTCAGGAAAAGGTTATGACTTGTCCAAGTTTTTCTAAGTAAGAGTGATGGGTGGTAAAATTTGGCCACCCATCCAGCTACTGACCTTAACCCGACTGAACTGTTCACATACATCCACTGTGCTATGAAAGTGGTCTCTTCGCCTCTATGTCCCATCGGTTTTTGTTATACAATATAGGTAAGGCCAGATTTTATTTTACAAAGCATTTCTGTTATTGTGATTATCTCCACATATTTTATATATACTGTTTAAAAGTGAGGTGGATATTTTTATTTCCAAATGAAGGACAGTGTTACACTTAATGGTGACTAACAATGTTAATAAATGTGAGTATTTAACATAGTATTACTGTTTATGCTCTGATGCCTTGTTCCCCCTTTGGGAGCCTCTCTTGGTCAAGAAGAGGAATTACTGCATTACCATTTCCTACATATTGAGGAGATTGGCATGTCGAATATTTCCCATGAATATCGACCTCATCTCTTAGCAATCAGCTTTTTTTTCATTTTTTCCCCCATAACGAGAAAAGTACAGATGAACTTTTATTAAGCAAACAAGAAAAAACAATAGTAATAATATTAAATTATATTAATATCTAAAATACTAACATTTGTAGCCTTATATAACAATCCAGTGTTCTTAAAAAATGAAATTGAATTTTTATTACTATAAATGTAATGTATGAAAATAAGGTAATTACAGGTACGTGCAACATTTTGTGAATTCCACATGGTGTTAGGCTACTGTAAAATGTTTTAGCAGAGTTGGTGTTGGAGTTGTTTATTTCTATACGTGGGTATGAATCACTACCATGTCAAGTTGATGGCAAGGAATTGGAATTGGTTGCTTGATTCTATTGTATATAAAAATAATGATAGTTGATATTTTTTCACACAATAAAAATTATATGAATAACTGTTTTATTAACATTTTGGATTAATGATTGTAGAATTAATATATAGTTTATTCCAAGACGAGGTTTGACTTGTGTGATGGTATAGCTTTGTGTGATTAGATTATTTATGTATGATAAGGGAAAGCTTGTGCCTGACGATGGTACGCCTGTGTGACGAAGGTAGGCCTATGTGACTAAGGTAGGCCTATGTAACGACAGTACGCCTGTGTAACGAGGGTAGCCTCTGACTAGGGTATTTTTGTGTCACTGTTAATTCTGTGTGACGAGGTTAGGTGGAAAACAGATGAGTGATGTCGAGGCAACTGTTTTAATGATAATACTAGTCAGTGAAATAATGACATATCGGGAGGAAAAAGTAATGACGATGTTTTCGTGTGAACTCTACAACTTGTAACAGCAGATAACTTTTAGTTCGGTGTCTGGGCTTAATAATGGCAAGATGTACTCGGAGAACAAACTGTTATTACGAATTAACATGACCTAAGTCGTTTTTACAAGTAGCAAACCGACGGTAGCTTTACTCAACATCATGAAGTTTCCGTGCGCTTTATATGAGGAATACTTTCGAATGACAAGATTATACATTACTTTGATTTCTGCGGTAGACTTAGGAATAATGAATCCAGGGTGTTGGAAAGATTTGATTCGGATCATCCCCAAGAGTGTTGAGATTATATTCGGATTATTAATCCGGAAGGTTAGTAATTCAGGGTAGTTCATGGAAGTTTTTGAGGATTATTATTATGCGAGTAAATTACCTACATGAGATTTGCAGGGTGTTACCTGAATTATTACAGGCAAGTAATTTGGGTGAGATAAGTAGAACTTAAGTCACAGTAGGTCGCCGAACTGTAAGTCCCTCAATGCCCACTTCATCACCACACACAAAAAGATAGATGTGACATTAAATTAATAATTACAATATCAAAACCAGCTATCCTGATAAATTAAAATTGTGGACTATATATGATTAGGCTTGCTGGGAACAAAAAAAAATTCGTATTACCACTTACCATTTAATTACTGTAGATGGATCACACCACAACACCTGCTTGACACCTAGACTCTACACTGGTCAGCTAGAGAAATAAGTGAAAGGACTAATGGTGCACTTCCCTTTGAGTAGTGGTCGTATCCCTTATTTTGCACCATCCACACGTAATTCTTGAGGTCCCACAAATTTCCCATCCCAGTTCTTCAGCAGGGGACAGTAACACGAGTTCCTATTACAAATTCAGGCCAGAAAACCCCAATTTGGCCACGAAGACGCCGGATTGTTAGTTGAATTTTCCACGACAACCAGCTTGAAAATCCAAAATTTTCCACAGAAGTCACTATGGTCTGGCTTATTTCCACCGGGATCCTTTTATCTTCTATTTTCCCAGGATGCAACCCACAAATTGCAAACACTAATGTATGTATTAACTGGTATAGGTAACAGAGGTAGCAGGTGTTAGACTTGCTCACACAGGTACATTCTCTCGTGTATGGTTCGACCCCATTTCTTCAGTTGTGAGCCAAGTGCACTTGCTATTACACCAATATGAAAAGCAATATAGACAGGGCTTAATGCACAAAGATATTCTTAAACACTATTCATCAGTTCTCACCAAAGTAATAAAGAAAGCCAAACAACTATACTACTTCAGTAGATTCACAGACACTAGAGGAGATATAAAAAAGACCTGGAAAACACTCTCTCAGATTCTAGGGACCCACAAACTGAAAAAACAAGAATATTGTCCTAACTAAACCTAATGAAACACCACTACATCCCACTGACACAGCTAACAAGATAAACGACTTCTTCTCAACCATAGGATCTAATCTCGCCAATAAAATCCCACATACCAATGCCCATGCCGGGGACTACCTAGATGGGAATTTCCCAAATTAAGATAAGATAAGAGAGAGATAAGATTTCGTTCGGATTTTTAACCCCGGAGGGTTAGCCACCCAGGATAACCCAAGAAAGTCAGTGCGTCATCGAGGACTGTCTAACTTATTTCCATTGGGGTCCTTAATCTTGTCCCCCAGGATGCGACCCACACCAGTCGACTAACACCCAGGTACCTATTTGCTGCTAGGTGAACAGGACAACAGGTGTAAGGAAACGTGTCGAAATGTTTCCACCCGCCGGGAATCGAACCCGGGCCCTCCGTGTGTGAAGCGGGAGCTTTAACCACCAGGCCACCGGGCCACACGGAAGTCACCGAGATTATAAAGTCACTTAAAAATAACTCAGGGAATCTGTCTCATGTCCCACCATTACTGTACAAGCGAGCGGCCCATGTTCTTTCACATGCTATTTCATTACTTTTTAACAAGTCACTAGAAACTAGCACCTTCCCGAAACTACTCAAGATGGCAAGGGTTACACCAATACATAAAGGTGGTGACCCTACAGACTTAAACAACTATAGGCCAATGTCAAACTTACCATTGCTATCCAAAATCTTAGAGAAACTCGTGCACAGGAGACTATATTCATTTATAACGGCACAAAACATACTCAACCCCTGCCAATTTGGATTCAGGAAAAATAAAAGCACTAACGATGCAATCATAAAAATGCTAGATCTGCTTTACACAGCATTGGAAAATAAGGAATATCCACTAGGAATTATTATTGACCTAAGAAAAGCTTTTGACACGGTAGACCACGACATCCTACTCCACAAACTTGACCATTACGGTATAAGAGGCCATGCGCTTGCTTATTTCAAATCTTACCTTACTAATAGGTATCAGTATGTCACCATTAAAGACACAGCATCAACAACACGGCCACTTGATACTGGAGTTCCGCAGGGAAGTGTCCTTGGTCCCCTGCTCTTCCTCATATACATCAATGATCTTCCAAACCTATCCCAACACCTGAAACCCATTCTCTTTGCTGACGACACGACTTATGTCATCTCTCACCCTAATCTTGCCACCCTTAACGAGGAGCTGATCAAAATATCGACTTGGATGACAGCCAATAAACTTACGTTTAACACTGACAAAACCTACTATATTATGTTTGGTAGCAGAGCAGGAGATGCACAAATTTTTATTTTATTTATTTATTTATTTATAATTTGAGCACACTTACAGAGGTACAAAAAAAATACAGATAAGAGCAGCATGCCAAAGCCACTTATACTATGCATAGCATTACGGGCTGGCTAAAATTAACTTAAGATTAACTAAGCAATGATGAAATCAGTGAAAAACATTAATGTAAACTGATTACTATAAAGCACAAGTGAGTATTACAAAGACAGGTCATTGTTATAAATTCAGTAGAATGGAGTATTCTGTTAGGTAGTGTATTTAAAAAATAATAAAGTTAGATTGGGTTTTAGGTTTAACATTTATGTGATATAATTGTGAGAAACATTTAAGATATACAATTTATAAGGTTCAGTTATTCAGTATTTATTTGGTTTTGGGTGAGTAAGTGATCTTTGAGAAGAGACTTGAATTTATAAACAGGTAGTGTTTCTTTTATATTTACAGGTAATGAATTCCAGATTTTAGGGCCTTTTATGTGCATTGAGTTTTTGCATAGCGTGAGATGGACACGAGGAATATCAAAGAGTGATCTGTGCCTTGTGTTATGGTCATGTGTTCTGTTGAGGTTGGCAAGGAGATGTTTGAGGGGAGGGTTAATATCAGAGTTGAGTGTTCTATGTATGTAATAGGTGCAGTAATAAGTATGGATGTTTTGTATGGTGAGTAGGTTGAGTGTATTGAATATTGGTGGAGTGTGCTGCCTGTAGTGAGAATTTGTTATCATTCTAACTGCAGCCTTTTGTTGGGTAATTAGTGGTCTGAGATGGTTACTTGTTGTTGAGCCCCATGCACAAATTCCATAGGTGAGATAGGGGTAAATAAGAGAGTGATATAGGGCCAGGAGGGCTGACTGTGGAGCATAGTACCGTATCTTCGATAGTATGCCTACAGTCTTGGAAATTTTCTTAGAAATTTGTTGTATATGTGTATGAAATTTGAGTCTATTATCAAGGTGGATTCCTAAGAATTTTCCCTCTGTTAGCTTTGTGATAGGTGATCCGTTTATCATTATGTTAAGAGGGACATCTGTAGCTCTGTTACCAAACTGAATGAAGTAGGTTTTGTCAATGTTTAGTGTAAGTTTGTTAGTACTCATCCAGGTAGATATTTTCTGTAATTCGGTATTTACAGTATTGGCTAGCGTGACTGGGCTCGGGTGGGAGAAGACGTATGTTGTGTCATCAGCAAATAGTGTGGGTTTGAGTAATTGAGAAGCATTTGGTAGGTCATTTATGTATAGGAGAAAGAGAAGAGGGCCAAGGACACTTCCCTGTGGGACACCAACTGTAATTGGTTGTGCAGAAGAGTTTGCCCCATTTGCGTACACATATTGGCTTCTGTTGCTGAGGTATGACTTGAGGTAGTTGAGGGAGTGCCCTCTTATACCATAGTGTGACAATTTTACGTGGAGCAAGTCATGGTCAACTGTATCAAAAGCTTTACGTAAGTCAATGAAGATCCCCAGTGGGACTTCTTTTTTCTCTATTGCAGTGTATATATGTTCTAGCATGTGTATAATAGCATCATTAGTATTTTTATTAGGCCTGAATCCAAATTGGCAGGGGTTGAGTATGTTTTGGGAGATAAGGTAGGAGTAGATTCGTTTATGAATTAATTTTTCGAAGATTTTTGAGAGAGGGTGTAAGTTGGATATTGGCCTATAGTTATTCAACTCTGTTTGGTCTCCTCCTTTGTGGATCGGGGTGACCCTTGCTATTTTGAGTACTGTAGGGAAGGTGGAGGATTCAATGGATTTGTTAAAGAGTGTTGCAATGATTGGTGATAGCACTTGTGACACTTTTTTGTATATAAAGGGTGGTAAGGTATTTAAATCCCCTGCCTTGTTTTTTAGTGCGTTGATAATAAGGGAGACTTCGTATGGGTTAGTCGGAGCTAGGAACAGTGTGTTCGGGTAGTTGCCGGTGAGGTAGTCATTTGGTGGGGTATCTGAGCTTGGGATTTTATTGGCAAGGTTTTGTCCTATAGTGGAGAAGAAATCATTGAGTCTGTTTGCTGTTTCTGTTGGTGGGAATTGGGGTTCATCTGATTTTGCTAATTTTATTTCGCTATTTCGTGATATCTTTTTTGTTCCCAGAATTTCTGATAGGGTTTTCCAGGTCTTTTTTATATCACCTCGTAAGTTGGATAATCTGTTCTCATAATACAATTTTTTTGCCCTTCTTATAAGGCTGGTTAGGATTGACGAGTAACGTTTTGTTTGGTCTCTGGTTATGTGACCCATTCTGTACTGTTTTTCATATTGGTGTTTTGTATTTATGGATTTGAGAATGCTGGGTGTTAGCCAGGGACTGTTCAGTCTCTTAGCTGTCATCTGCTTAGTTTTTTTAGGGCAGTGCTTGTTATAGAGGTATTGAGTCTTTTTTAGAAAATTATTAATACATTCGTCAATATCTGTATTGATTTCTAGCTCAGTGTGCCAGTCAATGTTTGCTACTGCTGTTGTGAAGTTATTAATGGCTGCCTCATTGTGAAGTCTGAAGGTGACTTTAGTAGTGTCTTGGGGTAATTTACCAAGAGTTGTTATGAGGAAAGTAGGGTAGTGGTCTGTGGTATTATCTGTAATTATGCCTGATTTTAAAGGGGATATGGTGTTGGTCCAGATGTGGTCAAGTAGGGAAACACTAGTCTCTGTAACTCTTGTAGGTTTTGTTACTGTTGGTAGCAACATACAGTTACTCATTGTGTTTGTGAATTCAGTAACGTGTGGGTCCTGGTCTTGCATGAGATTTATATTGAAGTCACCTGAGAGTAGTAAGTGATCTTTGTTCATGCGTGCATCAGTTATCATACTTCCTAGGTTTTGACTAAATTGGCTAATGTTTGACTGTGGAACTCTGTAGATGTTTATCAATGTGAGAGGTTTTTGTAGGTATTTGGATTTGAATTTGGCTATTATATATTCCCCATGTTCATCTCTTGTGCAAGTATTAGTGATACATTCTAGTTGGTCTGAGTAGTATATGGCTGTGCCACCCCCTTGTTGGTCTGGCCTACAGTTGTGTATGGCTGTGTAACCAGGAATGGCATAGACATCTGTACTATCAGGCTTTAGCCAGGTTTCAGTTAGTGTAATGATGGACATATTGGCATGTAAGGAATTTAGTAATGCTATGAGGTCATCGTAATGGTTGCTTAAAGATCTGATATTGTAGTTAAAGATAGTTATGTTGTTGTTGGCACTGAGAAGTGCCTTTGATTGTTCTGCAGTGTAGTAATTACAGTAACTGTTTGATTCATTTAAGTCATTAAATAAGAGGTTGGTGTCTGGATCAATGCTTGTAATCATAAGATTTGTAGTGAATCTATAGTTAGAATTAAGTATAAAACAAAGTAAATAGTCTTAAGCTAAAAAATAGCACCTGAATTATTTAACAAATGTAAAATAATGAGCTAAGGTAGTTTTTTTTTTTTTTTTTTTAGCTAAAATAAAGGAGACAATATAAAAGGGACTAGTACAAATAAAGTGATGATCAAATAATGGAGGGCAAATTCCTAGGCCTATACCTTGACAACAACCTGAATTTCAACACCCATATCCAACACATAACCAAAAAAGTATCCAAAACGGTTGGGATCCTCTCCAAGATACGATACTACGTGCCGCAAAATGCCCTTCTCACACTATACCACTCACTTATTTATCCATACCTCACCCATGCTATTTGTGCTTGGGGATCAACTGCAGCAACACACCTAAAGCCAATAATAACCCAACAAAAAGCTGCAGTAAGAATAATCACTAAATCCCATCCCTGGCAACACCCCCCCCCACTCTTCATAGATCTAAACTTACTCCCTGTTCAGTACATCCACACTTACTACTGTGCAATCTACATCTACAGGACCTTAAACTCCAATATCAACCTTGACCTAAAATGCTTTCTTGATAGTTGTGACAGAACCCACAGGCATAACACCAGACACAAACATCTCTACGACATTCCCCGTGTCCGACTAAACCTTTACAAAAATTCAATGCATGTCAAAGGCCCTAAAATCCAGAACACCCTAACTGAGAACTCTAGAACTGCAGACACATTCATCACCTTCAAAACCACCATCAGAAAACATCTTATCTCCCTGATACACCCCGTCAACTAACTACACGAATACCACCTGGTGGTTCACACTTACACTCACTCACCCATTTGACCATAAACAGAAATATTAATCTCAATCTTAAAATAATGAATCCTGTGATACTCGAATACTGAAACTATGTACTGTGCCAAAACAAAAGCATCCACATTGCTAAACTCACAAACTAGTATTTAGTCACTTAGCCATAATACCAACTTACCTCATAATTTGTAATATTTTAAAATTAAGAATTAAACTAAGTTTGCCCGAAATGCCTAGCCATGCTAGGTGTTCTAGTGGTACACTCTGTAATCATTATTTTACTACATGTAAACCACACAATAACCAAATTCTGTAAACTCAGCATTGTAATCCTTATAGAGAATAAACTTTGAATTGAATAGATAATGCGCAAAAAATATATAAATTGATTAGGGGCTTTATATCGGTGCTTTGATATTAGTGAAGGGCTCTTGATCTCGAGAATTTAAACTACATTCCCTTGGATCGACTCTAATTGTCTCCCATTATACAGTTGCTCTATGACTTCTACCGGGTTTAACGTATAACAATAGTGATATTGTTATAGGTAGTCATAGCAAAGTACCGTTTTCTGTGGAAAATACAAAAGGGATTAAAAAAGAAAACTCGACAAGGAGAGGATAACATTGATAATTGATGAGGTTATGTAAGATTTGTTCGGATTTTTAAACCTGGGGAGGGTTAGCCACCCTGAATAACTCGAGAAAATCAGTGTGTCATCGAAGACTGTTTCTCTTATTTCCATTGGGGTTCTTTAAATTAACGCTATAGAAATGGAGTGATTTCTTGAATGAAAATAACTAATTTTATCTCTCCTCTAGTTTATCTTATTTATTTATTTATTTATTTATTTATTAATTTGAACATGATACAGTGAAGTACAAAAGAATACAGTTATTACAGTGTAACATGCCAAAGTCCCTTGTATGCGGAGCATTATGGGCAGGTAACAAAAAAAGGCACAATACCGTGACTGGGACGATACACAAATAACCCGCACATAAAAGAGAGAAGCTTACGACTACGTTTCGGTCCGACTTGGACCATTTACAAAGTCACACCGGGTTATCTGTGTATTATGGGCAGGCTTAAGATTAACTAAGCAATGATGTATTCAGTGGTAAAAACATTTTTGTAAACAGATAGCAATTTAGCACAAATGAGTATTACAAAGACAGGTCATATGGTCATTTACTGTGTTGCTGAACATTCAGTAGAATGGAGCATTCTGTTAGGTAATGTAATTAAAAAATAAAGTTTGATTGGGCCACAGGTTAGACATTTATGAGATACAATAATGAGAAACATTTACGAGATACAATTTATGAGATACAATTATTCAGTATTTATTTAGTTGTGGGTGAGTAAGTGATTTTTGAGAAGAGACTTGAATTTATAAACAGAAAGTGTTTCTTTTATATTCACAGGTAATGAATTCCAGATTTTAGGGCCTTTTATGTGCATTGAGTTTTTGCATAGCGTGAGATGGACACGAGGAACATCAAAGAGTGATCTGTGCCTTGTGTTATGGTCATGTGTTCTGTTGAGGTTGGTAAGGAGATGTTTGAGGGGAGGGTTTATATCAGAGTTAAGTGTTCTATGTATGTAATAGGTGCAGTAATAAGTATGGATGTTTTGTATGGTGAGTAGGTTTAGAGTTTTGAATATTGGTGGAGTGTGTTGCCTGTAGTGGGAATTTGTTATCATTCTGACTGCAGCCTTTTGTTGGGTAATTAGTGGTCTGAGATGGTTTATTGTTGTTGAGCTCCATGCACAAATTCCATAGGTGAGATAGGGGTAAATAAGAGAGTGATATAGGGCCAGGAGGGCTGACTGTGGAGCATAGTACCGTATCTTCGATAGTATGCCTACAGTCTTTTATTGTAACTGCTTTTACATAGTTAAGATACTTACCTGTTTTTAACTTTTAAATATAAATAATAATTATCACAAGGAGTTTAATGGTTATCTTAGGTTCTCTACACATATGCTGCTATACATGATAATCAATGTAACTGTGTGTGGCTGAATAAACTTACCTACTTAATCTTCTCCCACAGGATGCGACCCTCCACTAACGTCCAGGTACCTACTTACTGCTAGGTGAACAGGGGCAGTAGATGTAAGGAAACATACCGGGGACTGAACCACAGACATTCAGTGTGTGAGACGAGAGCGTTGCCAACTCAGGGAGCGTCATCTCGGAAGATCTGGGGTGGAGTGGCAGCTGGAGCTGGTGACATGGGTTGGGTACCACTCCTGGGCTGGGATATTTTTGCATAGGTAGTGCCCTTTACAGGGTTGGCCTGGGTAGTGGAAGTGCTTGGTAAAGACTTGACTTCCACTTTTTTCTTTCTTGGCGACCAATTCCTTCCTGGTATAACATTTGGCTCCTAGTATGCAGTGTTATACTTCACAGTTGAGACAGGATAAAGTACTGTGGAAAATACTGTATATTTTCTGGAAATACGGTAATTTATATGTAAATAGATGGCCTATATTGTATTTAATAAAAGTTATAAAAAATGGGAAGCCCTGCTCCTGCGCAGAAGAGACTCGCCATGTTTGAACTAGTCAACACAAACGTTAATGAATAATCGGAAGAATTTTCGTACTCTAGAGGTTAAATTGGTCTGACACCTCTCAAATAGGAGCCGAAATTGTTGGATGTGCATTCCTGCATAACTTGAGATATCAGACGACTGGACAAGACAGCTCCAGGAACCTCAGATAAGCTATCTAAATTGTGTTGTAATTCTGGCCAGTATTATCATCATAAATTTAGTTAGAATGAGGTTTTTTTGAGTATGATACACATTAATCTCCAGTCAAATTGGTGAGTGATATTAACATACATTCTCCTTCTGTTATATGTGTATAAATATCATTAATTTTAATATACAGTTCACCATTTTTTTTATTTACCAGAATTCCTGGTGTGTATGTACATTTCATTTGTAATTATAGGTCTAGAGCAACTTGTGGATATGATAGTTGTAGGTATCGAAGGGGGGCATTTTTGTGACCTAGGTGTCCCAAATTCCTACTTGTCTAAGTAACTTTGATAAATAATAATTATCTGTGTTACCATTTACTGGTATGTACCTTGTGAATTACATCCAGATAAATGCAATTTTCCACAAGTACCTTGGTACTTAATACTAAGTACCTGGGTGTTATTTGACTAGTGTGGGTCGCATCCTGGGACAAAACTGACTAAATTTGCGGAAAATGCTCAGCATAAGCGACTTTCTATATAGTAGTATGTCACTGATGTCAGCTATGGTCTGTATACCTTGTACATGTACTTGTAGAAATAAAGATATTATTATTATTATTATTCGGATTTTATATCCCTGAGGGTTTGCGTCATCGAGGACTGTCTGTCCTATTTCCATTGGGGTCCTTAATTTGGTTCCCTATACATATATACATACATACATACATATATATATATATATATATATATATATATATATATATATATATATATATATATATATATATATATATATATATATGTATGTGTGTGCATCACCACCTGAGGACAGAAGCTCCTACCATCTAGTCTGACTTAAAGGTGAACACTGAACACACTCAACTACCCTGCCCACCCTCTAGCTGCTCCTTCACCCATACGGGTTTACCACTCCCATTACAATAATAATAATAATAATAATAATAATAATAATAATAATAATAATAATAATAATAATAATAATAATAATAATAACAAGAATGATGAGTGAGCGGAAGCAAGGATGATGCAGGCTCGATCCTCCGTATCCGTCAGCCTTGAGAGCACAGTTAAGTAGGGTTGATGAGAGAAGTGGTTAAGTGTTACTGAAGCTGCGGCCGTCATACAAGATGCTTATTACTCTTTACTCTCACTCATTTCCTCTACTTCTTGCGTGCAAGAAGGTCACCGTTGTCGGGGTAGTTCATGCATATAATATATATATATATATATATATATATATATATATATATATATATATATATATATATATATATATATATATATATATATATATATATATATATATATATATATATATATATATATATATATATATATTCTCTTTCTCTGCCTCTCTGATCGATACCATGCCTAACCCTTCTAGGGTAGGGTAGGTGCCTGAGCCCGAGCCTTTAGCTCATAAGACTGTCATTCCCATTTGCCCCCTTGGGGCGGGGATGACAGACCAGAGAGGCCTAGCTTGTGGCTAGGCCTGGGGACAGTTGGTCCCAAAGATGAGGAGGTACTTGTGCCTCCTCCCATGGGAGACTTAGGTCTCAGACACTCCCTAAAGAGGGAGTCAAGGCCGGGCCACCACTTGGAAAAGGCCCGGGCCGGGAGAATACCGGCTAATCTTTAATAATAATAATAATAATCTGCCTCTCTGATTTGCCTTACGTTCATTACTTTTTTTTAAGTATTTTAAATTATTATTGCAGAGTTGTACTAACAACCTTAAGCTTCAGTGTTGTCGTTCTTGAAATTAATCCTGAGTGTATCCGGATTTCCTGTGACGTCACTCGTCTAAAGTCAATAATGTATGTTCATTACTTACCAGGATTATCCTCGTTTGTTAGGTTAGATATATACACACGGTGCTTGTCTATTGCTTATTTTGGTATTCCTCCTACCCTTTCTATTCTTCTCTCCTTCATCTCTTTCTCTTCCTTTTCTTTCCTCCTCTATCTTTACCCTTCTATATTCTTTCTCTCCTCTCTTTTTTCAATAATATATTCCCCTTCTTCTCTGACGGGCAGAGGGAGGTAAGGAGAGAGAGAGAAGGACTTAGAGAGAATGAGAGAGAAAGAGAAAGAGAGAGAGAGAGAGAGAGAGAGAGAGAGAGAGAGAGAGAGAGAGAGAGAGAGAGAGAGAGAGAGAGAGAGAGAGAGAGAGAGAGAGAGAGAGAGAGAGAGAATGGGAGAGACAGAGAGCGGGAGAGAGAGAGCAGAAGATAAATCAATAACAAGTGGATGTGTTTAAACCAGCCTGGCGGACCAGCCTGGCGGACCAGCCTGGCGGACCAGCCTGGCGGACCAGCCTGGCGGACCAGCCTGGCGGACCAGCCTGGCGGACCAGCCTGGCGGACCAGCCTGGCGGACCAGCCTGGCGGACCAGCCTGGCGGACCAGCCTCCTGTGTTCTCTGCTCTCTTCCTCCTCTTCTTCCTCCTACTTGTCCTCTTCCTCCTCTTCCTTTTCTTTCTCGTCCCCTTTTTCATTGTTCTCTCTCAACTCTCACTCTCTCAATTCTCCCTCTCTTCCCTTTCCCCTCTCTCCTTTCCCGCCTCTTATATTTCTGTTCCCTCCATCACTCTCCCTTCTCTCACTTGTCACTCTTTATCTCCACACCTGTCATTCTCTGTACTCTCCTTTCAGCTCCCCCTCATCTTTATTCTCCCTCACTCACTTTCCCCTCACCAGGAGCTGGGACTCGACCCCCGCGATACCACATTGGTGAGTATGCTCCTTCCCTCAGTCCTCCCCTCACCCACACTGCCCCTTCCCTCAGTCCTCCCCTCACCCACATTGCCCCTTCCCTCAGTCCTCCCCTCACCCACGCTGCCCCTTCCCTCAGTCCTCCCCTCACCCACACTGCCCCTTCCCTCAGTCCTCCCCTCACCCACGCTGCCCCTTCCCACAGACCTACCCTCACCCACAATGCCCCTTCCCTCAGGCCTCCCCTCACCCACACTGCCCCTTCAATCAGTCCTCCCCTCACCACACTGCCCCTTCCCTCAGTCCTCCCCTCACCCACACTGCCCCTTCCCTCAGTCCTCCCCTCACCCACACTGCTCCTTCCCTCACTCAAACTGCCCCTTCCCTCAGTCCTCCCCTCACCCACACTGCCCCTTCCCTCAGTCCTCCCCTCACCCACACTGCCCCTTCCCTAACTCACACTGCCCCTTCCCTCAGTCCTCCCCTCACCCACACTGCTCCTTCCCTCACTCACACTGCCCCTTCCCTCAGTCCTCCCCTCACCCACACTGCCCCTTCCCTCACTCACACTGCCCCTTCCCTCAGTCCTCCCCTCACCCACACTGACCCTTCCCTCAGTCCTACCCTCACCTACGCTGCCCCTTCAATCAGTCCTTCCTTCACCTACATTGCCCCTTCCCTTAGTCCTTCCCTCACCTACACTGCCCCTTCCTTCAGTCCTCCCCTCATCTACACTGCCCCTTCCCTTAGTCCTCCCCCTCACTTACACTGCCCCTTCCCTCAGTCCTCCCCTCACCTACACTGCCCCTTCCTTCAGTCCTCCCCTCACCTACACTGCCCCTTCCCTCAGTCCTCCCCTCACCTACACTGCCCCTTCCCTTAGTCCTCCCCTCACCTACACTGCCCCTTCCCTCAGTCCTCCCCTCACCTACACTGCCCCTTCCCTTAGTCCTCCCCTCACCTACACTGCCCCTTCCCTCAGTCCTCCCCTCACCTACACTGCCCCTTCCCTTAGTCCTCCCCTCACTTACACTGCCCCTTCCCTTAGTCCTCCCCTCACCTACACTGCCCCTTCCCTTAGTCCTCCCCTCACCTACACTGCCCCTTCCCTTAGTCCTCCCCTCACCTACACTGCCCCTTCCTTCAGTCCTCCCCTCACCTACACTGCCCCTTCCCTTAGTCCTCCCCTCACCTACACTGCCCCTTCCCTTAGTCTTCCCCTCACCTACACTGCCTCTTCCCTTAGTCCTCTCCTCAGCTGCACTGCCCCTTCCCTTAGTCCTCCCCTCACCTGCACTGTCCCTTCCCTCAGTCCTCCCCTCACCTACATTGCCCCTTCCCTCAGTCCTCCCCTCATCTACACTGCCCCTTCCCTTAGTCCTCCCCTCACTTTACACTGCCCCTTCCCTTAGTCCTCCCCTCTCCTACACTGTCCCTTCCCTTAGTCCTCCCCTCACCTACACTGCCCCTTCCCTTATTCTTCCCCTCACCTACACTGCCTCTTCCCTTAGTCCTCTCCTCAGCTGCACTGCCCCTTCCCTTAGTCCTCCCCTCACCTGTACTGTCCCTTCCCTCAGTCCTTCCCTCAGTCCTTCCCTCACCTACATTGCCCCTTCCTACAGTCCTCCCCTCATCTACACTGCCCCTTCCCTTAGTCCTCCCCTCACCTACACTGCCCCTTCCTTCAGTCCTCCCGTCACTTACACTGCCCCTTCCCTTAGTCCTCCCCTCACCTACACTGTCCCTTCCCTTAGTC
Organism: Cherax quadricarinatus; assembly: GCF_038502225.1. Classification (NCBI taxonomy): domain Eukaryota; kingdom Metazoa; phylum Arthropoda; class Malacostraca; order Decapoda; family Parastacidae; genus Cherax; species Cherax quadricarinatus. The sequence goes on along the minus strand of NC_091314.1, from coordinate 8,775,627 downwards.
CTCCCCTCACCTATATTGCCCCTTCCCTCAGTCCTCCCCTCACCTACATTGCCCCTTCCTTCAGTCCTCCAATCATCTACACTGCCCCTTCCCTTAGTCCTCCCCTCACCTACACTGCCCCTTCCCTCAGTCCTCCCCTCACCTACACTGCCCCTTCCCTTAGTCTTCCCCTCACCTACACTGCCCCTTCCTTCAGTCCTCCCCTCATCTACACTGTCCCTTCCCTCAGTCCTCCCCTTACTTACACTGCCCCTTCCCTCAGCCCTCCCCTCACTTATACTGCCCCTTTCCTCAGTCCTCCCCTCACCTACACTGCCCCTTCCCTCAGTCCTCTCCTTACTTACACTGCCCCTTCCCTCAGTCTTCCCCTCACCTACACTGCCCCTTCCCTCAGTCCTCCCCTTACTTACACTGCACCTTCCCTCAATCCTCCCCTCACCTACACTGCCCCTTCCCTCAGTCCTCCCCTTACTTACACTGCCGCTTCCCTCAGTCCTCCCCTCACCTACACTGCCCCTTCCCTCAGTCCTCCCCCTCATTTACACTGCCCCTTTCCTCAGTCCTCCCCTCACCTACACTGCCCCTTCCCTCAGTCCTCCCCTTACTTACACTGCCCCTTCCCTCAGTTCTCCCCTCACTTACACTGCCCCTTCCCTCAGTCCTCCCCTCACCTACACAGCCCCTTTCCTCATTCCTCCCCTCACCTACACTGCCCCTTTCCTCAGTCCTCCCCTCACTTACACTGCCCCTTCCCTCAGTCCTCCCCTCACCTACACTGCCCCTTTCCTCAGTCCTCCTCTCACTTACACTGCCCCTTGCCTCAGTCCTCCCCTCACCTACACTGCCCCTTTCCTCAGTCCTCCCCTCACTTACACTGCCCCTTCCCTCAGTCCTCCCCTCACCTACACTGCCCCTTTCCTCAGTCCTCCCCTCACCTACACTGCCCCTTTCCTCAGTCCTCCCCTCACTTACACTGCCCCTTCCCTCAGTCCTCCCCTCACCTACACTGCCCCTTTCCTCAGTCCTCCTCTCACTTACACTGCCCCTTCCCTCAGTCCTCCCCTCACCTACACTGCCCCTTTCCTCAGTCCTCCCCTCACCTACACTGCCCCTTCCCTCAGACCTCCCCTCACCTACACTGCCCCTTTCCTCAGTCCTCCCCTCACTTACACTGCCCCTTCCCTCAGTCCTCCCCTCACCTACACTGCCCCTTTCCTCAGTCCTCCCCTCACCTACACTGCCCCTTTCCTCAGTCCTCCCCTCACCTACACTGCCCCTTCCCTCAGGACTCCCCTCAACTACACTGCCCCTTTCCTCAGTCCTCCTCTCACTTACACTGCCCCTTGCCTCAGTCCTCCCCTCACCTACACTGCCCCTTTCCTCAGTCCTCCCCTCACCTACACTGCCCCTTTCCTCAGTCCTCCCCTCACTTACACTGCCCCTTCCCTCAGTCCTCCCCTCACTTACACTGCCCCTTTCCTCAGTCCTCCCCTCACCTACACTGCCCCTTTCCTCAGTCCTCCCCTCACCTACACTGCCCCTTTCCTCAGTCCTCCCCTCACTTACACTGCCCCTTCCCTCAGTCCTCCCCTCACTTACACTGCCCCTTACCACAGTCCACCCCTCACATACACAGCCCCTTCCCTCAGTCCTCCCCTCACTTACACTGCCCCTTCCCTCAGTCCTCCCCCTCACTTACACTGCCCCTTCCCTCAGTCCTCCCCTCACTTACACTGCCCCTTCCTCAGTCCTCCCCCTCACCTACCACTGCCTTTCCTCAGTCCTCCCCTCACCTACACTGCCCCTTTCCTCAGTCCTCCCCTCACTTACTCTGCCCCTTCCCTCAGTCCTCCCTCTTACTTACCCCTGCCCCTTCCCTCAGTCCTCCCCACTTACACCTGCCCCTTCCCTTAGTCGTCCCCTCACCTACACTGCCCCTTCCTTCAGTCCTCCCCTCACCTACACTGCCCCTTTCCTCAGTCCTCCCCTCACTTACACTGCCCCTTCCCTCAGTCCTCCCCTCACGTACACTGCCCCTTCCCTCAGTCCTTCCCTCACCTTCAGCTTCCTTTCACCTCAAAGGAACACAGAAATATTATTAATACGTCAGAGTGAAAGTAGCTGAAATAAAAATATCGATATACGTTTAGGGGAGAGAGGGAGAGAAAGAGAGGGTCAGAGAGAGAGAGACAGAGAGAGAGGGAGAGAGAGAGAGAGAGAGAGAGAGAGAGAGAGAGAGAGAGAGAGAGAGAGAGAGAGAGAGAGAGAGAGAGAGAGAGAGAGAGAGAGAGAGAGAGAGAGAGAGAGAGAGAGAGAGAGAGAGAGAGAGAGAGAGAGAGAGAGAGAGAGAGAGAGAGGATGATAGAGAGGATGATAGAGAGGGAGAGAGACAGAAAGACAGACATATATTGATACTACACGTTAAAATAGCAGAGGACTTGCAAATCTAATTATATATATATAAATTAAGGGCAATCATGTATTATCTTCCCAGCCTCCAGTCCCTCTGGTAACTGCAGACATGAAACATTGCGAACAATATAATGTAGAATTGCGGACGAACAAGGAGGTTTCAGAGTGGGTAGGGGATGTGTAGATCAAGTGTTTACATTGAAGCATATATGTGAACAGTACTTAGATAAAGGTAGGGAAGTTTTTATTGCATTTATGGATTTAGAAAAGGCATATGATAGAGTGGATAGAGGAGCAATGTGGCAGATGTTGCAGATTTATGAATAGGTGGTAAGTTACTAAATGCTGTAAAGAGCTTTTATGAGGATAGTGAGGCTCAGGTTAGGGTGTGTAGAAGAGAGGAGAATACTTCCCGGTAAAAGTAGGTCTTAGACAGGGATGTGTAATGTCACCATGGTTGTTTAATATATTTATAGATGGGGTTGTAAAAGTAAATGCTAGGGTGTTTGGGAGAGGGGTGGGATTAAATTATGGGGAATCAAATTCAAAATGGGAATTGACACAGTTACTTTTGCTGATGATACTGTGCTTATGGGAGATTCTAAAGAAAAATTGCAAAGGTTAGTGGATGAGTTTGAGAATGTGTGTAAAGGTAGAAAGTTGAAAGTGAACATAGAAAAGAGTAAGGTGATGAGGGTATCAAATGATTTAGATAAAGAAAAATTGGATATCAAATTGGGGAGGAGGAGTATGGAAGAAGTGAATGTTTTCAGATACTTGGGAGTTGACGTGTCAGCGGATGGATTTATGAAGGATGAGGTGAATCATAGAATTGATGAGGGAAAAAGAGTGAGTGGTGCGTTGAGGTATATGTGAGTCAAAAAGCGTTATCTATGGGAGGCAAAGAGGAATGTATGAAAGTATAGTAGTACCAACACTCTTATATGGATGTGAAGCTTGGGTGGTAAATGCAGCAGCGAGAGACGGTTGGAGGCAGTGGAGATGTCCTGTCTAAGGGCAATGTGGGTGTAAATATTATGCAGAAAATTTGGTGTGGAAATTAGAGAAGGTGTGGAGTTAATAAAAGCATTAGTCAGAGGGCAGAAGAGGGTTGTTGAGGTGGTTTGGTCATTTAGAGAGAATGGATCAAAGTAGAATGACATGGAAAGCATATAAATCTATAGGGGAAGGTAAGAGGGGTAGGGGTCGGCCTCGACAGGTTTGGAAAGAGTGGGTAAAGGAGGTTTTGTGTGTGAGGGGCTTGGACTTCCAGCAAGAGTGCATGAGCGTGTTAGATAGGAGTGAATGGAGACGAATGATACTTGGGACCCTGACGATCTGTTGGAGTGTGAGCAGGGTAATATTTAGTGAAGGATTCAGGAAACCGGTTATTTTCATATAGTCGGACTTGAGTCCTGGAAATGGGAAGTACAATGCCTGCACTTTAAAGGAGGGGTTTGGGATATTGGCAGTTTGGAGGGATATGTTGTGTATCTCTATACGTATATGCTTCTAAACTGTTATATTCTGAGCACCTCTGCAAAAGCAGTGATAATGTGTGAGTGTGGTGAAAGTGTTGAATGATGATGAAAGTGTTTTCTTTTTGGGGATTTTCTTTCTTTTTTGTGGGTCACCCTGCCTCGGTGGGAGACGACCGACTTGTTGAAAAAAAAAAAAAAAAAAAAAAAAAAAAATATATATATATATATATATATATATATATATATATATATATATATATATATATATATATATATATATATATATATATATATATATATATATCATACCAATACTGATAAGTGTCATGGAATTTAAATTAGAGATGGAGGTGGATGGAAAGGCCGGACTACAAACTGCAACTACATTTACACTAGGTACTGTTCCTACCATGACTACAAGTGTTTGTCCACTGGCACTCACAGCTGCGTACTTCTGATTCTACTTCCTGTTACCACTAGTTGTGGATACCGTGGTGAAGATGGACACTAGTTGTGGATACTGTGGTGATGGTGGACACTAGTTGTGGATACTGTGGTGATGGTGGACACTAGTTGTGGATACTGTGGTGAAGATGGACACTAGTTGTGGATACTGTGGTGATGGTGGACACTAGTTGTGGATACTGTGGTGATGGTGGACACTAGTTGTGGATACTGTGGTGAAGATGGACACTAGTTGTGGATACTGTGGTGATGGTGGACACTAGTTGTGGATAGTGTGGTGATGGTGGACACTAGTTGTGGATACTGTGGTGATGGTGGACACTAGTTGTGGATACTGTGGTGAAGATGGACACTAGTTGTGGATACTGTGGTGATGGTGGACACTAGTTGTGGATACTGTGGTGAAGATGGACACTAGTTGTGGATACTGTGGTGATGGTGAACACTAGTTGTGGATACTGTGGTGATGGTGGACACTAGTTGTGGATACTGTGCTGAAGATGGACACTAGTTGTGGATACTGTGGTAAAGATGGACACTAGTTGTGGATACTGTGGTGAAGATGGACACTAGTTGTGGATACTGTGGTGATGGTGGACACTAGTTGTGGATACTGTGGTGATGGTGGACACTAGTTGTGGATACTGTGGTGATGGTGGACACTAGTTGTGGATACTGTGGTGAAGATGGACACTAGTTGTGGATACTGTGGTGATGGTGAACACTAGTTGTGGATACTGTGGTGATAGTGGACACTAGTTGTGGATACTGTGCTGAAGATGGACACTAGTTGTGGATACTGTGGTAAAGATGGACACTAGTTGTGGATACTGTGGTGAAGATGGACACTAGTTGTGGATACTGTGGTGATGGTGAACACTAGTTGTGGATACTGTGGTGATAGTGGACACTAGTTGTGGATACTGTGCTGAAGATGGACACTAGTTGTGGATACTGTGGTAAAGATGGACACTAGTTGTGGATACTGTGGTGATGGTGAACACTAGTTGTGGATACTGTGGTGAAGATGGACACTAGTTGTGGATACTGTGGTGATGGTGAACACTAGTTGTGGATACTGTGGTGAAGATGGACACTAGTTGTGGATACTGTGGTGATGGTGAACACTAGTTGTGGATACTGTGGTGATGGTGGACACTAGTTGTGGATACTGTGGTGAAGATGGACACTAGTTGTGGATACTGTGGTGAAGATGGACACTAGTTGTGGATACTGTGGTGAAGATGGACACTAGTTGTGGATACTGTGGTGATGGTGAACACTAGTTGTGGATACTGTGGTGATGGTGAACTAGTTGTGGATACTGTGGTGATGGTGAACTAGTTGTGGATACTGTGGTGATGGTGAACTAGTTGTGGATACTGTGGTGATGGTGAACTAGTTGTGGATACTGTGGTGATGGTGAACTAGTTGTGGATACTGTGGTGAAGATGGACACTAGTTGTGGATACTGTGGTGATGGTGGACACTAGTTGTGGATACTGTGGTGATGGTGGACACTAGTTGTGGATACTGTGGTGAAGATGGGCACTAGTTGTGGATACTGTGCTGAAGATGGACACTAGTTGTGGATACTGTGGTGATGGTGGACACTAGTTGTGGATACTGTGGTGATGGTGGACACTAGTTGTGGATACTGTGCTGAAGATGGACACTAGTTGTGGATACTGTGGTGATGGTGGACACTAGTTGTGGATACTGTGGTGATGGTGGACACTAGTTGTGGATACTGTGGTGAAGATGGGCACTAGTTGTGGATACTGTGGTGATGGTGGACACTAGTTGTGGATACTGTGGTGAAGATGGACACTAGTTGTGGATACTGTGGTGATGGTGGACACTAGTTGTGGATACTGTGGTGATGGTGGACACTAGTTGTGGATACTGTGGTGATGTTGGACACTAGTTGTGGATACTGTGGTGATGGTGGACACTAGTTGTTGATACTGTGGTGAAGATGGACACTAGTTGTGGATACTGTGGTGATGGTGGACACTAGTTGTGGATACTGTGGTGAAGATGGACACTAGTTGTGGATACTGTGGTGATGGTGGACACTAGTTGTGGATACTGTGGTGAAGATGGACACTAGTTGTGGATACTGTGGTGATGGTGGACACTAGTTGTGGATACTGTGGTGAAGATGGACACTAGTTGTGGATACTGTGGTGATGGTGGACACTAGTTGTGGATACTGTGGTGATGGTGGACACTAGTTGTGGATACTGTGGTGAAGATGGACACTAGTTGTGGATACTGTGGTGATGGTGAACACTAGTTGTGGATACTGTGGAGAAGATGGACACTAGTTGATGATTCTGTGGTGATGGTGGACACTAGTTGTGGATACTGTGGTGATGGTGAACACTACTTGTGTATACTGTGGTGATGGTGAACACTAGTTGTGGATACTGTGGTGAAGATGGACACTAGTTGTGGATACTGTGGTGATGGTGGACACTAGCTGTGGATATTGTGGTGATGGAGGACACTAGTTGTGGATACTGTGGTGAAGATGGACACTAGTTGTGGATACTGTGGTGAAGATGGACACTAGTTGTGGATACTGTGGTGAAGATGGACACTAGTTGCGGATACTGTGGTGATGGTGGACACTAGTTGTTGATACTGTGTTGAAGATGGACACTAGTTGTGAATACTGTGGTGAAGATGGACACTAGTTGTGGATACTGTGGTGATGGTGAACACTAGTTGTCGATACTGTGGTGAAGATGGACACTAGTTGTGGATACTGTGGTGATGGTGAACACTAGTTGTGGATATTGTGGTGAAGATGGACACTAGTTGTGGATACTGTGGTGAAGATGGACACTAGTTGTGGATACTGTGGTGAAGATGGACACTAGTTGTGGATACTGTGGTGATGGTGAACACTAGTTGTGGATACTGTGGTGAAGATGGACACTAGTTGTGGATACTGTGGTGAAGATGGACACTAGTTGTGGATACTGTGGTAAAGATGGACACTAGTTGTGGATACTGTGGTGAAGATGGACACTAGTTGTGGATACGGAGGTGAAGATGGACACTAGTTGTGGATACTGTGGTGATGGGGGACACTAGTTGTGGATACTGTGGTGAAGATGGACACTAGTTGTGGATACTGTGGTGAAGATGGACACTAGTTGTGGATACTGTGGTGAAGATGGACACTAGTTGTGGATACTGTGGTGAAGATGGACACTAGTTGTGGATACTGTGGTGAAGATGGACACTAGTTGTGGATACTGTGGTAAGATGGACACTAGTTGTGGATACTGTGGTGAAGATGGACACTAGTTGTGGAGATACTGTGAAGATGGACACTAGTTGTGGATACTGTGGTGAAGATGGACACTAGTTGTGGATACTGTGGTGAAGATGGACACTAGTTGTGGATACTGTGGTGAAGATGGACACTAGTTGTGGATACTGTGGTGAAGATGGACACTAGTTGTGGATATTGTGGTGAAGATGGACACTAGTTGTGGATACTGTGGTGAAGATGGACACTAGTTGTGGATACTGTGGTGAAGATGGACACTAGTTGTGGATACTGTGGTGAAGATGGACACTAGTTGTGGATATTGTGGTGAAGATGGACACTAGTTGTGGATACTGTGGTGAAGATGGACACTAGTTGTGGATACTGTGGTGATGGACACTAGTTGTGGATATTGTGGTGAAGATGGACACTAGTTGTGGATACTGTGGTGAAGATGGACACTAGTTGTGGATACTGTGGTGAAGATGGACACTAGTTGTGGATACTGTGGTGATGGTGGACACTAGTTGTGGATACTGTGGTGAAGATGGACACTAGTTGTGGATACTGTGGTGAAGATGGACACTAGTTGTGGATACTGTGGTGATGGTGGACACTAGTTGTGGATACTGTGGTGAAGATGGACACTAGTTGTGGATACTGTGGTGAAGATGGACACTAGTTGTGGATACTGTGGTGAAGATGGACACTAGTTGTGGATACTGTGGTGAAGATGGACACTAGTTGTGGATACTGTGGTGAAGATGGACACTAGTTGTGGATACTGTGGTGAAGATGGACACTAGTTGTGGATACTGTGGTGAAGATGGACACTAGTTGTGGATACTGTGGTGAAGATGGACACTAGTTGTGGATACTGTGGTGATGGTGGACACTAGTTGTGGATACTGTGGTGATGGTGGACACTAGTTGTGGATACTGTGGTGAAGATGGACACTAGTTGTGGATACTGTGGTGAAGATGGACACTAGTTGTGGATACTGTGGTGAAGATGGACACTACTGCTCTATCTACCACACCCATCATCGTTACCTTTACTTCTTCCACTGCTGTTACTGTTGCTGCTACTACTACTTCTATTGCTGTTACTGATACTAAATTCAAATTCAAATTCAAATTCATTTATTTCTTTGCAAGTAGTACATTGAGATTAGATTTTTACAATAATAGGTTGCAGTAGAAAGAGAACCTTTATTATGCCTTGGCATTATGGGCTGACTTAATTTAATGTCTTACTGATTATTTATCACTAAAGAAATTATCGTAGTTGTACAGTAGTTCTATTAATAATAAGTGAATCTAATTTATACAAACCAAAGGATATATTCATGTATTCAAAATGGTTTTTATGAAACATGATTTAGGAGTAGTTTTCAGTATTTTAGAGTAGTTTACAGTATGAGACTACTACTACTATTGCTGCTGCTGCTACTGATAATACTATTATTGGTGTTGCTGCTACTACTACTATTGCTGCTGCTATTGCTACTACTATTGTTGTTGCTGCTGCTGCTACTACTACTACTACTATTGTTGCAGCTGCTACTACTACTACTCTACTATTGCTGCTACTGCTACTACTACTACTACTACTACTATTGTTGCAGCTGCTACTACTACTATTACTGCTGCTACTACTACTACTGCTATTGCCACTACTACTACTACTGTTGGTGCTGCTGCTATTACTACTACTATTGGTGCTGCTGCTATCACTACTACTGTTGGTGCTGCTGTTATCATGTTGAGTGGATTATTCTTAACTGATCGTAGTGATGTGCAAGTTGTTGATGACTAACATCAGCAGTTCACTGACTGTAGCCTAATCTTACTTAACACCTGCTACACTGTTAGCAGTGACAGAGAGAGAGACAGAGAAAGAGAGAGAGAGAGAGAGAGAGAGAGAGAGAGAGAGAGAGAGAGAGAGAGAGAGAGAGAGAGAGAGAGAGAGAGAGAGAGAGAGAGAGCTGAGGCAAGGGACAGTATGATAAACAATGTAGTAGCCGAGTGGCAAATATGACCAGGGGGGGAGAGAGTAATGCACCAGTCACTGACAGGGAGACAGGAAGGGAGAGAGATGGAAGGGAGAGAGATGAAAGGGAGACAGGAAGGGAGAGAGATGGAAGGGAGACAGGAAGGGAGAGAATATCTACGCTGAGAGTTTACTGTAATCATTGTTCTAAAAAATAAAGTATTGCTGGTTAATGGTAAACAGTAAACAGGTTACACGCAGTATTAATGACCCTCGATCAATCCATAGGCTTCAACCCCCTGCCCCATATAAATAAAAAATTACAGCAGATATATCTTAATCGTACACCCGCCACTGCCACTCTCTGTGCTGCCACAGATTTGTTGAAAATGTTGTACCTGTTTTTCCATTTTCCGACTATAGTATTTTCAGATTTCTTATTTTCTTCGGACTCGGTTCATATCTAGCGTCCACAGATTGGAATACTTTCAGAACATTATCTAGTCGATGTCTAACAGTGTATATACAGTGAGATGCACATGTCTCACAGTGTATATACAGTGAGATGTACATGTCTAACAGTGTATATACAGTGAGATGTACATGTCTAACAGTGTATATACAGTGAGATGTACATGTCTAACAGTGTATATACAGTGAGATGTACATGTCTAACAGTGTATATACAGTGAGATGTACATGTCTAACAGTGTATATACAGTGAGATGTACATGTCTAACAGTGTATATACAGTGAGATGTACATGTCTAACAGTGTACATACAGAGAGATGTACATGTATATACAGTAACAGTGTATATACAGTGAGATGCACATGTCTAACAGTGTATATACAGTGAGATGTACATGTCTAACAGTGTATATACAGTGAGATGCACATGTCTAACAGTGTATATACAGTGAGATGTACATGTCTAACAGTGTATATACAGTGAGATGTACATGTCTAACAGTGTATATACAGTGAGATGCACATGTCTAACAGTGTATATACAGTGAGATGCACATGTCTAACAGTGTATATACAGTGAGATGTACATGTCTAACAGTGTATATACAGTGAGATGTACATGTCTAACAGTGTATATACAGTGAGATGTACATGTCTAACAGTGTATATACAGTGAGATGCACATGTCTCACAATGTATATAAACTGAGATGTACATGTCTCCCAGTGTATATACACTGAGAGTTTACTCTAATCCCATTTGCAGTTGATAAGTTTTATACCTCACTAAACGCCCAAACAAATAAATCTCGCTATTTTGGGATTTATTTTATATGTGGTATAAAATTCAGCTAGTTTTATACGTCCATCTGCACCTTTATATGCACACACACACACACACACACACACACACACACACACACACACACACACACACACACACACACACACACACACACACACACACACACACACACACACACACACACACACACACACACACACACACACACACACACACACACACACACACACACACACACACACACACACACACACACACACACACACACACACACACACAAAGGCAATGGGGCCAGATAACATCTCCCCATGGGTCCTGAGAGAGGGAGCAGAGGTGCTATGTGTACCCCTAACAACAATATTCAATACATCTATTGAAACAGGGAGATTGCCTGAGGCATGGAAGACAGCAAATGTAGTCCCAATCTTTAAAAAAGGAGACAGACATGAAGCATTAAACTACAGACCAGTGTCACTGACATGTATAGTATGCAAAGTCATGGAGAAGATTATCAGGAGAAGAGTGGTGGAACATCTAGAAAGGAATGATCTCATCAACAGCAGCCAGCATGGTTTCAGGGACGGGAAATCCTTTGTCAAAAACCTACTGGAATTCTATGACAAGGTGACAGCAGTAAGACAAGAGAGAGAGAGGGGTGGGTGGATTGCATTTTCTTGGACTGCAAGAAGGCGTTTGACACAGTTCCACACAAGAGATTAGTGCAAAAACTGGAGGATCAAGCAGGGATAACAGGGAAGGCACTACAATGGATCAGGGAATACTTGTCAGGAAGAAAGCAGCGAGTCATGGTACGTGGCTAGGTGTCAGAGTGGGCACCTGTGACCAGCGGGGTCCCACAGGGGTCCCACAGGGGTCAGTCCTAGGACCAGTGCTGTTTCTGGTATTTGTGAACGACATGACGGAAGGAATAGACTCCGAAGTGTCCCTGTTTGCAGATGACGTGAAGTTGATGAGAAGAATTCATTCGATCAAAGACCAGGCAGAACTACAAAGGGATCTGGACAGGCTGCAGACCTGGTCCAGCAATTGGCTCCTGGAGTTCAATCCCACCAAGTGCAAAGTCATGAAGATTGGGGAAGGGCAAAGAAGGCCGCAGACGGAGTACAGTCTAGGGGGTCAGAGACTACAAACCTCACTCAAGGAAAAAGATCTTGGGGTGAGTATAACACCAGGCACATCTCCTGAAGCGCACATCAACCAAATAACTGCTGCAGCATATGGGCGCCTAGCAAACCTCAGAACAGCATTCCGACATCTTAATAAGGAGTCGTTCAGGACCCTGCACACCGTGTACGTTAGGCCCATATTGGAGTATGCGGCACCAGTTTGGAACCCACACCTAGCCAAGCACGTAAAGAAAATAGAGAAAGTGCAAAGGTTTGCAACAAGACTAGTTCCAGAGCTAAGAGATATGTCCTACGAGGAGAGGTTAAGGGAAATCAACCTGACGACACTGGAGGACAGGAGAGATAGGGGGGACATGATAAAGACTTACAAAATACTGAGAGGAATTGACAAGGTGGACAAAGACAGGATGTTCCAGAGATGGGACACAGCAACAAGGGGACACAGTTGGAAGTTGAAGGCACAGATGAATCACAGGGATGTTAGGAAGTACTTCTTCAGCCACAGAGTAGTCAGTAAGTGGAATAGTTTGGGAAGCGATGTAGTTGAGGCAGGATCCATACATAGCTTTAAGCAGAGGTATGATAAATCTCACAGTTGAGGGAGAGTGACCTAGTAGCGACCAGTGAAGAGGCGAGGCCAGGAGCTTGGACTCGACCCCTGCAACCCCAACTAGGTGAGTACACACACACACACACACACACACACATATATATATATATGGAGTGAATGATGGTGAAAGTTTTTCTTTTTCGGGCCACCCTGCCTTGGTGGGAATCGGCCAGTGTGATCAAAAAAAAATAATATATATATATATATATATATATATATATATATATATATATATATATATATATATATATATATATATATATATATATATATATATATATATATATATATATATATATATATATATATATATATATATATATATATAAGCAGGGACCGAGCCTCACCTCGTTAATCTGATGAGGTGTTGTACTCCAGCTCCTGATCACACCTCTAAGACACGTTGATCTAGGCATGGCGCAGTTGTCGTGAAGTTCGACACTTACTTTATCATTACATAAAAAAAATATATTCTGTCGACTCCTAGGAGAGAGAGAGAGAGAGAGAGAGAGAGAGAGAGAGAGAGAGAGAGAGTGACTGAAAGGTAATTTGATTTAGTTTTAAATATTTAAGAGTGTAAATTAAACGTCCTGTTATCTGCTGGACTAAACAAGACAGGGTCCAGGTGTGTCTGTGTGTATATTAATATTATCAGTCATATCGTCAGCCATTAAGACAACGCAAACTAGAGACTGTTCTTATAATCTGCTATTAAGGAATATTGACTGTAGAGCTGATAGAGAAAACTGCTCCTAATAAGGAGATTATTGGTCTATACTCAGGCGTATGTACTCTGATTCACGCATTCTGGTGTATGTACTCTGGTGTATGTACTCCAGTGTATGCACCCTAGTGTATGTACTAAATCAAATTTAGATTAGTGACTTTTAGCTGGAGGCAGAGCTATCTTTACAAACTAGATGGATTAAGTGCTAGAGGAACACAAGCAGAGAGTTAATCACCAGTAACATCACAAAGGAGACAAAGAGAGACAAAGACAGAGAGAGCGAGATAGAGATGTGAGATTTTGCTGAAAATTTCTATAGGTTCAATCAAACCTATGAACTCCGGCAAAGAAATAGAGACCATCTCGATCCGTCTAAGGCTTCTGTGATGAGGTACTGTGCTGAGACACTGTGTTGACTGTGCTGTGGTACTGTACTGAGAGACTGTGTTGACTGTGCTGTGGTACTGTACTGAGAGACTGTGTTGACTGTGCTGAGGTACTGTACTGAGAGACTGTGTTGACTGTGCTGAGGTACTGTACTGAGAGACTGTGTTGACTGTGCTGAGGTACTGTACTGAGAGGCTGTTGACTGTGCTGAGGTTCTGTACTGGGAGACTGTGTTGACTGTGCTGAGGTTCTGAACTGGGAGACCGTGATGACTGTGCTGAGGTACTGTACTGAGAGGCTGTGCTGACTGTGCTGAGGTACTGTACTGAGAGACTGTTGACTGTGCCGTGGTACTGTACTGAGAGGCTGTTGACTATGCTGAGGTACTGTACTGAGAGACTGTGTTGACTGTGCTGAGGTACTGTACTGAGAGACTGTTGACTGTGCTGAGGTTCTGTACTGGGAGACTGTGTTGACTGTGCTGAGGTTCTGAACTGGGAGACCGTGTTGACTGTGCTGAGGTACTGTACTGAGAGGCTGTGCTGACTGTGCTGAGGTACTGTACTGAGAGACTGTGCTGAGGTACTGTACTGAGAGGCTGTGTTGACTGTGCTGAGGTACTGTACTGAGAGACTGTGCTGAGGTGCTGTACTGAGAGACTGTGTTGACTGTGCTGAGGCGCTGTACTGAGAGACTGTGTTGACTGTGCTGAGGTAATGTACTGAGAGACTGTTGACTGTGCTGAGGTACTGTACTGAGAGACTGTTGACTGTCCTGAGGTACTGTACTGAGAGACTGTTGACTGTGCTGAGGTACTGTACTGAGAGACTGTTGACTGTGCTGAGGTACTATACTGAGAGACTGTTGACTGTGCTGAGGTACTGTACTGAGAGACTGTTGACTGTGCTGAGGTACTGTACTGAGAGACTGTTGACTGTGCTGAGATACTATACTGAGAGACTGTTGACTGTGCTGAGGTACTGTGCTGAGAGACTGTTGACTATGCTGAGGTACTATACTGAGAGACTGTTGACTGTGCTGAGGTACTGTGCTGAGAGACTGTTGACTGTGCTGAGGTACTGTACTGAGAGACTGTGCTGAGGTACTGTACTGAGAGACTGTGCTGAGGTACTGTACTGGGAGACTGCTGACTGTGCTGAGGTACTGTACTGAGAGACTGTGCTGAGGTACTGTACTGAGAGACTGTGCTGAGGTACTGTACTGGGAGACTGCTGACTGTGCTGAGGTACTGTGCTGAGGTACTGTACTGAGAGACTGTGCTGAGGTACTGTACTGGGAGACTGCTGACTGTGCTGAGGTACTGTACTGAGAGACTGTGCTGACTGTGCCGAGGTACTGTACCGAGAGACTGTGCTGACTGTGCTGAGGTACTGTACTGAGATACTGTGCTGAGGTACTGTACTGAGAGACTGTTGACTGTGCTGAGGTACTGTACTGAGAGACTGCTGACTATGCTGAGGTACTGTACTGAGAGACTGTGTTGAGGTACTGTACTGAGAGACTGCTGACTTTGCTGAGGTACTGTACTGAGAGACTGTGCTGACTGTGCTGAGGTACTGCACTGAGAGACTGTGCTGACTGTGCTGAGGTACTGTACTGAGAGACTGTTGACTGTGCTGAGGCACTGTACTGAGAGACTGTGTTGACTGTGCTGAGGTACTGTACTGAGAGACTGTTGGCTGGGCTGAGGTACTGTACTGAGAGACTGTTTTGACTGTGCTGAGGTACTGTACTGAGAGACTGTTGACTGTGCTGAGGTACTGTACTGAGAGACTGTTGACTGTGCTGAGGCACTGTACTGAGAGACTGTGTTGACTGTGCTGAGGTACTGTACTGAGAGACTGTTGGCTGGGCTGAGGTACTGTACTGAGAGACTGTGTTGACTGTGCTGAGGTACTGTACTGAGAGACTGTTGACTGTGCTGAGGTACTGTACTGAGAGACTGTTGACTGTGCTGAGGTACTGTACTGAGAGACTGTGTTGACTGTGCTGAGGTACTGTACTGAGAGACTGTGCTGAGGTACTGTACTGAGAGACTGTGCTGAGGTACTGTACTGAGAGACTGCTGAGGTACTGTACTGAGAGACTGTGCTGAGGTACTGTACTGAGAGACTGTGCTGAGGTACTGTACTGAGAGACTGTGCTGAGGTACTGTACTGAGAGACTGTGCTGAGGTACTGTACTGAGAGACTGTGCTGACTGCTGAGGTACTGTACTGAGGGACTGTTGACTGTGCTGAGGTATTGTACTGAGAGACTGTGCTGAGCTACTGTACTGAGAGACTGTGCTGAGGTACTGTACTGAGAGACCGTGCTGACTGCTGAGGTACTGTACTGAGGGACTGTTGACTGTGCTGAGGTATTGTACTGAGAGACTGTTGACTGTGCTGAGGTACTGTACTGAGAGACTGTTCTGAGGTACTGTACTGAGAGACTGTGCTGGGGTACTGTACTGAGAGACTGTGCTGAGGTACTGTACTGGGAGACTGCTGACTGTGCTGAATTACTGTACTGAGAGACTGTGCTGAGGTACTGTACTGAGAGACTGCTGACTGCTGGGGCACTGTACTGAGAGACTGTGCTGAGGTACTGTACTGAGAGACTGTGCTGAGGTACTGTACTGAGAGACTGTGCTGAGGTACTGTACTGAGAGACTGTGCTGACTGTGCTGAGGTACTGTACTGAGAGACTGCTGACTGTGCTGAGGTACTGTACTGAGAGACTGTGCTGAGGTACTGTACTGAGAGACTGTGTTGACTGTGCTGAGATACTGTACTGAGAGACTGCTGACTGTGCTGAGGTACTGTACTGAGAGACTGTTGACTGTGCTGAGGTACTGTACTGAGAGACTGTTGACTGTGCTGAGGTACTGCACTGAGAGACTGTGCTGAGGTACTGTACTGAGAGACTGTGCTGAGGTACTGTACTGAGAGACTGTGCTGGGGTACTGTACTGAGAGATTGTGCTGAGGTACTGTACTGAGAGACTGCTGACTGTGCTGAGGTACTGTACTGAGAGACTGTTGACTGTGCTGAGGTACTGTACTGAGAGACTGTTGACTGTGCTGAGGTACTGTACTGAGAGACTGTTGACTGTGCTGAGGTACTGTACTGAGAGACTGTGTTGACTGTGCTGAGGTACTGTACTGAGAGACTGCTGACTGTGCTGAGGTACTGTACTGAGAGACTGTTGACTGTGCTGAGGTACTGTACTGAGAGACTGTTGACTGTGCTGAGGTACTGCACTGAGAGACTGTGCTGAGGTACTGTACTGAGAGACTGTGCTGAGGTACTGTACTGAGAGACTGTTGACTGTGCTGAGGTACTGTACTGAGAGACTGTGTTGACTGTGCTGAGGTACTGTACTGAGAGACTGCTGACTGTGCTGAGGTACTGTACTGAGAGACTGTTGACTGTGCTGAGGTACTGTACTGAGAGACTGTTGACTGTGCTGAGGTACTGCACTGAGAGACTGTGCTGAGGTACTGTACTGAGAGACTGTTGACTGTGCTGAGGTACTGTACTGAGAGACTGTGCTGAGGTACTGTACTGAGAGACTGTGCTGAGGTACTGTACTGAGAGACTGTGCTGAGGTACTGTACTGAGAGACTGTGCTGAGGTACTGTACTGAGAGACTGTGCTGACTGCTGAGGTACTGTACTGAGAGACTGTGCTGACTGCTGAGGTACTGTACTGAGAGACTGTGCTGAGGTACTGTACTGAGAGACTGTGCTGAGGTACTGTACTGAGAGACTGTGCTGAGGTACTGTACTGAGAGACTGTGCTGAGGTACTGTACTGAGAGACTGTGCTGAGGTACTGTACTGAGAGACTGTGCTGACTGCTGAGGTACTGTACTGAGAGACTGTGCTGAGGTACTGTACTGAGAGACTGTGCTGAGGTACTGTACTGAGAGACTGTGCTGAGGTACTGTACTGAGAGACTGTGCTGAGGTACTGTACTGAGAGACTGTGCTGAGGTACTGTACTGAGAGACTGTGCTGACTGCTGAGGTACTGTACTGAGAGACTGTGCTGACTGCTGAGGTACTGTACTGAGAGACTGTGCTGAGGTACTGTACTGAGGGACTGTTGACTGTGCTGAGGTACTGTACTGAGAGACTGTGCTGAGGTACTGTACTGAGAGACTGTGCTGAGGTACTGTACTGAGAAATACTTGTACATCTCCGTCATCGATATTGTCACATTTCTTTGCCTTAAGACTGTGTATTGTTACACAGTCTAGTAATTAAGTTGTACGAATGTAGTATAAGCCAGTACCTTATAAATGATTAATTTTGCTCTGTTTTCTTACTCTCCTTAAAACCTGATCCCTGATATCAGCATTTATTATTATTATTATTATTATTATTATTATTATTATTATTATTATTATTATTATTATTATTTTATTGCTATTGTTATTATTATTATTATTATTATTATTATTATTATTATTATTATTATTATTATTATTATTATTATTATTATTATTATTATTATTTTTTTGTTTTTTTTTTTATTATTATTATTATTATTATTATTATTATTATTATTATTATTATTATTATTATTATTATTATTATTATTATTATTATTATCGTGGAAAATTGCATTTATCTGAATGTAACTAATTATGTACATAACAGTAAATGATAACAAAGATAATTATTATTTATCAATGTTACATAGACAAGTAGGAATTTGGGACACCTAGGTCGCAAAAAATGTCCCCCTTCGATACCTACCACTGTCATAACCACAAGTTGCTCTGGACCTATTAATTAAATGAAATATATATACACCAGGAATACTGGTAAATATATAAATTTGTGGACTGTATATTAAAAATTAAAGAATAATTATAGATATATACAAATTACATAACAGAAAGAAAATATATCTTAATATCACTCACCAATTTGACTGGAGATTAATGTGTATCATACTCAGAAAACCTCACTCTAACTAAATCTATGAAAATAATGCTGGCCAGAATTACACACAAATCTAGAGAGCTTATCTGAGGTTCCTGGAGCTGTCTTGTCCAGTCGTCTGATATCTCAAGTTATGCAGGAATGCACATCCACCAATTTCGCCTCCTATTTGAGAGGTGTCAACACAATTTTAACCTCTAGAGCACGAAAAATTCTTCCCAAGATGGCGAGTCTCCTGCCCAGACGCAGGCTTTCCGTTTTCTATGACATAAATATTAGTAAATACAGTATGACCATCTATTTACATATAAATACTGAATTTCTGGAAAATATATACAGTATTTTCCACAATTATTATTATTATTATTATTATTATTATTATTATTATTAGTATTATTATTATTAGGTGTTACTGAAGGGGGACCTTAAAGTGGTTGTCTATTTTTTCCTTTCTACTTTTCGTTTTTTCCTTCATAATTCTGGCGGCGGCTGCCCACGTTAATGTTGCTGTCTCTTAATTGGAGATATTTTGGGACTGAGTTTGGGCTGTGTTGTTGCCAATTTGTCGGCTTTATGGAAAAGTTGCATAAACTGGACTTTCTTAAAAAAATAATAATTTTTTTTTCAGGATTGTGAAGAATTTTAAATAGGGTAGAACTGCGAAATATGAAAATTGAGAAATGATGAAACACGCTTATGTATTTTTTTTTTAAGTGATCCCTTAAATACTGGACGACTTTATGCCAGAGCCGGTACATTGTCTCGTCCTCTGCCAGACATCTCAAGCTCTTTCACTTATAACATCAGAACGCCTTATCCAATCGCCTTTAAATTTTTAACACTGATGGATCATTACTAGAGAAAGATTCGTGGAACAACTGTTCAGTGCAGGTGGCCTCTCCTATGTTTTATTTAGACCATTCCGAAAATTGACTTCCACGTATCCAAACTTCGAACACTCGTCTATCCTGACTTAGAAGACTGTCAGTGTTGGTAATAATGTGTAGGTTCCAGTTTAATATTTTTTTATCTCGAAATGGAACATTTTTATATTATATAGTTCGTCAGTTAGGATGCCTTAATACTGACGAGAGGAGCATGATCGCCTTCCTTGGATCGAATCTGAATACCCATCCATTTCCTATCCATTATATGATCCCTGCGGGTCTAGAGCTTCCCACTAATTAAACTATAACAATTCTGAAGCATCTTATGAAACGGTTTAGGCTGTTTTTTTTATAACACATCGGCAGTCTCCCACCAAGGCGATGTGACCTGAAAAAGAGGCAACTAAAATGGTCCCGGCAGTTTAGTCGCCTCTTACAACACGCATGGCCTACGGAGGAAGGATTCTTCTCTACTTCCCCATAGAATATTTAGGCTGTGTAGGTGCAAATTTTGATGGGTTCTGTGAAATAATTGTGGAATGCACCTTCGGATAGGTTTCAAACTGCTAGTGCCGATGTGTTTTCCATAAAGGAAGCTTCGCCTTAAATTTAGGTTGTTTAAGGTTTAAGGTGCCAGGTTTATTAAACCAAATAGTGTCCATGACGTGACTGGACGATGTCGTCTCTGATGAGAAATAAACGATAGTGACCTTACCAGGTAAGACACGTCAGCTAAGATTAGGACATACTTATCAGAAAGTGAATCAGTCATGAGACCTTGATCAAGTTTTGGCTTGTGTATGTTCTAATTCACTATTTTTATTGACTTTCCGCTACCACCAGCAAGATGTCTGACATCCTGGTACCACCAGCAGGATGCCTGACATTCTGGTACCACCAGCAGGATGCCTGACATTCTGGTACCAACAGCAGGACGCCTGCCATCCTGGTACCATCAGCAGGATGTCTGATATCCTGGTATCACCAGCAGGATGCCTGACATCATGGTACCACCACCAGGATGCCTGACATCCTGATACCACCAGCAAGATGATGTCTGACATCCTGATACCACCAGCAGGATGTCTGGCATCCTGGTACCACCAGCAGGATGTCACACATCCTGGTACCACCAGCAGGATGTTTGACATCCTGGAACCAACAACAAGATATCTGACATACTGGTACCACCAGCAGGATGTATGACGCCCTAGTACCACCAGCAGCATACCTGACATCCTGGTACCAACAGCAAGATGATGTCTGACATCCTGGTATCACCAGCAGGATGCTTGACATCCTGATACCAACATCAGGATGATGTCTGACATCCTGGCACCACAAGCACGATGTCTGACATCCTGGTACCACCAGCAGAATGTCAGACATCATCCTGACACCAACAGCAGAATGATGTCTGACTTCCTGGTACCACCAGGTACCAGGATGTCTGACATCCTGGTTCCACCAGCAGGATGGCTGACATCCTGGTCCCACCAGCAGGATTTCTGGCGTCCTGATACCACCAGCAGGATGTCTGATATCCTGATACCAACAGCAGGATGATGTCTGACATCCTGGTACCACCAACAGGACGTCTGACATTCTGGTACCACCAACAGGATGCCTGACATCCTGATACCAACAGCAGGATGCCTGGCATCCTGGTACCAACACAGGATGATGTCTGACATCCTGGTGCCACCAGCAGTATGTATGACATCCTTGCACCACCAACAGTATGCCTGACATCCTGGTACCACCAGCAAGATGTTTGACATCCTGGTGTCGTTAGCATCAGTAGTCAGCCTTGACGCCGGATGTTGTTCCTAAGTGACGCTGATGTCACCTGCTGACGTCAGCTCCTCCATAGTGTCACCTGGAGACGTCAGCGACATCTGACCTCTGAGGTCAAGCTATTAATCCATAAAAGGCTCTAGATTCAAGGAATTGGAGCTGTCCTCCGCTTCGTCGTATCAAACATAATTACCCCTCACCCTCCCATTTCCAAGCCGTTGTATAACCCTTATACTGCTACTATAAGTGGTCTACTATCACTACAACTACTGCTCCTACTTCTATTACTACTTCTACAACTACTACTAGTAGTACTAATATAATAATGATTATTATTATTATTATCATTATTATTATGCTCACAAAAAGCGTTGAATTCGTGGTGGCTATAGAACATTTATAATGATTCCAGAGCGGGAAGCCTTGTTATGTTTGCCAGTGTGTGTTAGTGTACTAGTGTGTGTGTTAGTGTACTAGTGTGTGTGTTAGTGTACTAGTGTGTGTGTTAGTGTACTAGTGTGTGTGTTAGTGTACTAGTGTGTGTGTTAGTGTACTAGTGTGTGTGTGTTAGTGTACTAGCGTGTGTGTTAGTGTACTAGTGTGTGTTAGTGTACTAGTGTGTGTGTTAGTGTACTAGTGTGTGTGTTAGTGTACTAGTGTGTGTGTTAGTGTACTAGTGTGTGTGTTAGTGTACTAGTGTGTGTATTAGTGTACTAGTGTGTGTGTTAGTGTACTAGTGTGTGTGTGTTAGTGTACTAGTGTGTGTGTTAGTGTACTAGTGTGTGTGTTAGTGTACTAGTGTGTGTGTTAGTGTACTAGTGTGTGTGTTAGTGTACTAGTGTGTGTGTTAGTGAAGAATGTTAGTGTACTAGTGTTTGTGTTAGTGAAGAATGTTAGTGTACGAGTGTGTGTGTTAGTGAAGAATGTTAGTGTACTAGTGTGTGTCAGGTTTGAGTTGTCTTCTCACCTGACTCCAGTGTTTGTTGATTATAAATTTCAGTATGTTCAGAAAGATCCTCCGTATCGAGTAGTACGCACATCTTGGGGATATACGGGGCGCTTTGATACCTTGTTACCTTGATGTCTTGCTGACTTGATACCTTGATACCTTGTTGTTTCTCCGCCTTTATGAGCTGATTCTTTGTTGCCTTGATGTTTTGTTGCCTTGATGCTTTGTTGTCATGCTCTCTTGATACCTTTCTGCGTTAATGCCTTGTCGCTTTGGTGCCTTGATACCTTGGTACCTTGATACCTTGGTACCATGTTGCATTGTTGTTTTGCTGCAAAAACAGGAAGCAGTCTAGTCCAATGGTTGACCTTTGAGGAGCATGGAAAACAATGCTTGCTGTAGCGTTGCGTTGTATTATGACTGTTCTGTGTCCTGTAGTGCCTTCCTCCAGGTGTGTCATCAAATTGATGTCCTTCCACCAGGTGTGTCATCAAATTGATGTCCTTCCACCAGGTGTGTCATCAAATTGATGTCCTTCCTCCAGGTGTGTCATCAAATTGATGTCCTTCCACCAGGTGTGTCATCAAATTGATGTCCTTCCTCCAGGTGTGTCATCAATTTGATGTCCTTCCTCCAGGTGTGTCATCAATTTGATGTCCTTCCTCCAGGTGTGTCATCAATTTGATGCTCTTTCTCCAGGTATGCCATGAATTTGATGTCCTTCCTCCAGGTGTGTCATCAATTTGATGTTCTTCCTTCAGGTGTGTCATCAATTTGATGTTCTTCCTTCAGGTGTGTCATCAATTTGATGTTCTTCCTTCAGGTGTGTCATCAGTTTAATGTGCTAAATTTAACGGGATTTATTATGTACATAACGAACTGCTTTTGTGGGGCAGATGTGTGTGTGTGTGTGTGTGTGTGTGTGTGTGTGTGTGTGTGTGTGTGTGTGTGTGTGTGTGTGTGTGTGTGTGTGTGTGTGTATGTGTGTGTGTGTGTGTGTGTGTGTGTGTGTGTGTGTGTGTGTGTGTGTGTGTGTGTGTGTGTGTGTGTGTGTGTGTGTGTGTGTGTGTGTGTGTGTGTGTGTGTGTGTGTGTGTATGTGTGTGTGTGTGTGTGTGTGTGTGTGTGTGTGTGTGTGTGTGTGTGTGTGTGTGTGTGTGTGTGTGTGTGTGTATGTGTGTGTGTGTGTGTGTGTGTGTATGTGTGTGTGTGTATGTATACTCACCTATTTGTACTCACCTATTTGTGGTTGCAGGGGTCGAGTCATAGCTCCTGGCCCCGCCTCTTCACTGATTGCTACTAGGTCCTCTCTCTCCCTGCTCCATGAGCTTTATCATACCTCGCCTTAAAACTATGTATGGTTCCCGCCTCCACTACTTCACTTTCTAGGCTATTCCACGGCCTGACTACTCTATGACTGAAGAAATACTTCCTAACATCCCTTTGATTCATCTGAGTCTTCAACTTCCAATTGTGACCTCTTGTGTCTGTGTCCCATCTCTGGAACATCCCGTCTTTGTCCACCTCGTCTATTCCGCGCAGTATTTTATGTGTCGTTATCATGTCTCCCCTGACCCTCCTGGCCTCCAGTGTCGTCAGGCCGATTTCCCTCAACCTTTCTTCGTAGGACAATCCCCGTAGCTCTGGCACTAGTCTTGTTGCAAACCTTTGCACTTTCTCAAATTTCTTGACGTGCTTGACTAGGTGTGGATTCCAAACTGGTGCTGCATACTCCAGTATGGGCCTGACGTAAATGGTATACAGAGTCTTGAACGAATCCTTACTGAGGTATCGGAACGCTATCCGTAGGTTTGCCAGGCGCCCGTATGATGCAGCAGTTATCTGATTGATGTGCACCTCAGGAGATATGCTCGGTGTTATACTCACCCCCAGATCTTTTTCCTTGAGTGAGGTTTGCAGACTTTGGCCATCTAAACTACATTGTGTCTGCGGTCTTCTTTGCCCTTCCCCAGTCTTCATGACTTTGCATTTGTCGGGGTTAAACTCAAGGAGCCAGTTGCTGGACCAGGCTTGTAGCCTGTCCAGGTCTCTTTGTAGTCCTGCCTGATCCTCATCCGATTTGATTCTTCTCATTAACTTCCCATCGTCCGCAAACAAGGACACTTCTGAGTCTATCCCTTCCGTTATGTCATTCACATATACCAAGAACAGCACAGGTCCTAGGACTGAACCTGTGGAACCCCGCTTGTCACAGGCGCCCACTTTGACACCTCGTCACGTACCATGACTCGTTGTTGCCTCCCTATAAGGTATTCTCTTATCCATTGCAGTGCCTTTCCTGTTATGTGTGCCTGATCCTCTAGCTTTTGCAGTAACCTCTTGTGAGGAACTGTGTCGAAGGCCTTCTTGCAGTCCAAAAATATGCAGTCGATCCACCCCTCTCTCTCTTGTCTTACTTCTGTCACCTTGTCATAAAACTCTAATAGGTTTGTGACACAGGATTTTCCCTCCCTGAAACCATGCTGGTTGTCAATTATACACTTGTTTCTTTCCAGGTGCTCCACCACTCTCCTCCTGATGATCTTCTCCATGACCTTGCATACTATACACGTTAGTGATACAGGTCTGTAGTTTAGTGCCTCATGTCTGTCTCCCTTTTTTAAAAATTGGGACTACATTTGCCATCTTCCATACCTCAGGGAGTTGCCCAGTTTCAAATGATGTGTTGAAGATCTTTGTTAATGGTACACACAATGTCTCTGCTCCCTCTTTAAGGACCCACGGAGAGATGTTGTCTGGTCCCACCGCCTTTGAGGTGTCATGTTCGCATAGCAGCTTCTTCACCTCCTCCTTGGTTATATGTACCTCATCCAGCACTTGCTGGTGCACCCCCCTGCTCTGATTTCCTGGAGTCCTACTGGTTTCCACTGTAAATACTTCTTTAAATCTCGTGTTGAGCTCCTGACATACCTCCCGGTCGTTTCTTGTGAATTCCCCATCACCCTTCCTCAATCTGATTACCTGGTCCTTGACTGTTGTTTTCCTCCTGATGTGGCTGTACAACAGCTTCGGGTCAGTCTTGACTTTCGATGCTATGTCTTTTTCGTATTGCCGCTGAGCCTCCCTTCTTATCTGTGCATATTCGTTTCTGGCTCTTCGGCTAATTTCTTTATTTTCCTGAGTTCTCTGTCTTCTGTACCTTTTCCATTCTCTAGTACACCTAGTTTTTGCCTCCCTACACCTTTGGGTGAACCAAGGACTCGTTCTGTTCTTCCCATTATTTCTGTTTCCCTTGGGAACAAACCTCTCCTCTGCCTCCTTGCATTTTGTTGCTACATAGTCCATCATTTCTTGTACTGGTTTTCCTGTCAGTTCCCTCTCCCACTGAATGTCTTGAAAGAAGTTCCTCAAGCCTGAGTAGTTCCCCCTTTTGTAGTTTGGTTTTTCCCACCCTATTCCTGCTGCTCTCTCCACTTGGAGCTCAACTATGTAGTCGAAGCACAGAACCACATGATCACTAGCTCCCAGGGGCCTTTCATACATGATATCCTCGATGTCAGAACTACTCAAGATGAATACAAGGTCCAGTCTTGCTGGTTCATCCTCTCCTCTCTCTCTGGTAGTGTCTCTAACATGTTGATGCATGAGGTTTTCCAGTACCACATCCATCATCTTGGCTCTCCATGTTTTGGGACCCCCATGGGGCTCCAGGTTTTCCCAGTCAATCTCCTTGTGATTAAAATCACCCATAACTAGTAACTTTGCTCCCCCCATGCGTGCTCTCCTGGCCACCTCGGCTAGTGTGTCGACCATTGCTCTGTTGCTCTCATCGTATTCTTCTCTTGGCCTTCTGCAGTTCTGTGGTGGGTTGTACATTACTGCAATTATCACCTTATGTCCCTCAGACTTGATTGTTCCGACTAAGTAGTCCCTTTCGCCCGTGCCATCCATTCCTTCCATTTTCTCAAACCCCCACTAGTTTTTAATGAGCAGTGCAACTTCTCCTCCCCCTCTCCTCCCTCTGTCTTTCCTGAGGATTTGATATCCGGATGGAAAGATTGAATCTGTTATTATTCTGGTGAGTTTTGTTTCTGTGAGTGCTATTATGTCTGGGGATGTCTCCTTGATTCTTTCGTGCCACTCCTCATACTTATTTGTTATTCCATCTGCATTTGTATACCACACCTTCAACTTCTTTTCTAACATTGTGGTCTGGGAGGTGTATTGGGGTTGGGGAAGTGGGTGACCTGATAAGGAACTATGGGTGGTTGCTATGGGGGTGGAGTTTGTAATGCAGTGGGTGGGGGCATTGGATGTGGCATGGGTGTTTTGGTTTAGAGTGTTTGGTTGCACTGGGGTTGACCTGGTTGGGAGGCTTCTACAGGAAGTAGTGAGGGAGGCTGTATTTGATCTTCCTGTGTCTGGGATCTCCTGTCTGTCTTCTCCATCCCCTCTCTTTCCTCCTTTCGCCTTTGTACCATCTCTCTCAGTTTCTGACTTTCTGCTTGTGTTCTGTCGTGGTCGAGATACACCTTCCTGTATGCCGACATGTCCCTTAATCGTGCTTTCTCCTGCAGGATCCTGTTCCGAGTCAATTCTGCCTTGAAGGTCACTTTCACTGGCCGGGTTCTTTTTTTTACAAACCCCCCTATTCTCCGAAAACTTTCCAGCTGGGTCATGTCGTCTTCTCCTATTGCTTTTATGATGCTTTCAATTGCTTTTTTTTCCCTTGTTTTCTAGCTTCATATGTTTCCCCTTCAACTTCCTGGAGCCCATACACAAAGACTGACCTCACCCTTTCATTCTCCCATTGCATATCCCTGTGTATCCCCTCATTCAATTTGATTTCCTCCATTTCAGCTTTCCTTTCTTCAGTTTCACTAGCTAATGTACTTGGGCTCAGTGGCCTGTCATTTTCCCTTCTCGGCTTTCCCTGGGCTCTGCTGTGGTCTGTTAGGGCCTCCACATATAGCTTAGCTCTTTCATTTACTACAGTCTCCACTGATTGAGCTTCTACATGCAGTTTTCCTCCTTCTTTCCCTACAGTCCCCTTATTTGTGACTGAGGTAGCAGTCTCTGTTGTCAATCCCAAAATGTTCTTTAGTTCTTTAGGCTGTTTCAAATTTTTCAGTTCCTCTTCTAAACTCTGTATCTTGGCCTCTGCTGCTTTGACTTGCACCTCCCACTTCCTGCTTTCCATGTCTATCCTCTCTTCCCTTCTCATGCTAAGTTCTTCTAGTTTCTTTTCTCATTCATGTTCCCTTTTTGTGAGCTCTGCTGCATAATCTTCCTTTGCAGTTTCCTCCTCCTGTCCCTTGGTTTTTCTTGTTGCTCTCTGGCAACCCATTTTTGTTTTATCCTGATTGCCTCAGAGTGCGAAACCTATGTAATTCTGTATGTTAGGTTAGTATTGTGTATGTCAGAGTGTGGTAGGGGGGAGGTAGAGGAGGAACTGTGGCTATGTGGGAGAGTAGTGGGGAGGGGGGTGGGAAGGAGGGAGAAGCAAGTGGGTGAGTGGGAGAGGGAGAGGGGGAAGGAGGGAGAGGTGGGGAGGGGGAGGGTGAAAGAGGGAGGGGAGGGATCATGTGGAGGAGTGAGATGTCGGTGGGGGAGGGGGGGAGTGTATGTGTGAGTCTGGCAATGTGTGTGTGTCTGTATGTGTGAGTCTGGCAATGTGTGTGTGTGTGTCTGTATGTGTGAGTCTGGCAATGTGTGTGTGTGTGTGTGTGTGTGTGTGTGTGTGTGTGTGTGTTGTGTGTGAACTCACCTAATTGTACTCACCTAATTGTGGTGTGTGTCTGTGTGTGTGTGTGTGTGTGTCTGTGTGTGTATGTGTGTGTGTGTGTGTGTGTGTGTGTGTGTGTGTGTGTGTGTGTGTGTGTGTGTGTGTGTCTGTGTGTGTGTGTGTATGTGTGTGTGTGTGTGTGTGTGTGTGTGTGTGTGTGTGTGAGTGTGTATGTGTGTCTGTGTGTCTGTGTGTGTGTGTGTGCGTGTGTGTGTGTGTACTCACCTAGTTGTACTCACCTAGTTGAGGTTGCAGGGGTCGAGTCCAAGCTCCTGACCCCGCCTCTTCACTGGTCGCTACTAGGTCACTCTCCCTGAACCATGAGCTTTATCATACCTCTGCTTAAAGCTATGTATGGATCCTGACTCCACTACATCGCTTCCCAAACTATTCCACTTCCTGACTACTCTGTGGCTGAAGAAATACTTCCTAACATACCTTTGATTCATCTGTGTCTTCAACTTCCAACTGTGTCCCCTTGTTACTGTGTCCAGTCTCTGGAACATCCTGTCTTTGTCCACCTTGTCAATTCCTCTCAGTATTTTGTAAGTCGTTATCATGTCCCCCCTATCTCTCCTGTCCTCCAGTGTCGTCAGGTTGATTTCCCTTAACCTCTCCTCATAGGACATACCTCTTAGCTCTGGGACTAGTCTTGTTGCAAACCTTTGCACTTTCTCTAGTTTCTTTACATGCTTGGCTAGGTGTGGGTTCCAAACTGGTGCCGCATACTCCAATATGGGCCTAACGTACACGGTGTATAGGGTCCTGAACGATTCCTTATTAAGATGTCGGAATGCTGTTCTGAGGTTTGCCAGGCGCCCATATGCTGCAGCAGTTATTTGGTTGATGTGCGCTTCAGGAGATGTGCCTGGTGTTATACTCACCCCAAGATCTTTTTCCTTGAGTGATGTTTGTAGTCTCTGACCCCCTAGACTGTACTCCATCTGCGGTCTTCTTTGCCCTTCCCCAATCCTCATGACTTTGCACTTGGTGGGATTGAACTCCAGGAGCCAATTGCTGGACCAGGTCTGCAGCCTGTCCAGATCCCTTTGTATTTCTGCCTGGTCTTCGATCGAATGAACTCTTCTCATCAACTTCACGTCATCTGCAAACAGTGACACCTCGGAGTTTATTCCTTCCGTCATGTCGTTCACAAATACCAGAAACAGCACTGGTCCTAGGACTGACCCCTGTGGGACCCCACTGGTCACAGG